>NW_019268397.1:0-4844 GCF_002742605.1 Olea europaea var. sylvestris
TCGTGAGCTAAACCCAAAACGGTCGCTACATTTTCGAAAAGTACTTATGGTCCCAAAGACGGACACTGTCAGCAAAAGCTATGTTCAATTCTTCGAACGCCGTCAGTCCAAATATGCAGGTGCACGTTCCTTAAAAAGTGGTAAAAATCCTTCATACGTCACGAGGAAGTGGTGAGTTCAATCCAGAAGGGTCGCTGCATTTCCGAAAAGTACTTATGGTCCCAAAACGGACACCGTCTGCAAAAGCTACGATCATTTCTTCGAATGTCGACAATCCAACAGTTCCAAATATGTGAGATGTCGTTCTTTAAAAAATGGTCGAAAACCTTAATATGTCATTACGAAATCATGAGCTAAACCCAAAACGGTCGCCACATTTTCGAAAAGTACTTATGGTCCGAAAGACGGACACTGTCTGCAAAAGCTGTGCTCAATTCTTCGAACGCCGTCAGTCCAAATATGCAGGTGCACGTTCCTTAAAAAGTGGTTAAAATCCTTCATACGTCACAACGAAGTGGTGAGTTCAATCCAGAAGGGTCGCTACATTTTCGAAAAGTACTTATGGTCCCAAAACGGACACCGTCTGCAAAAATTACGATCATTTCTTCGTAGGTCGACAATCCAACAGTTCCAAGTATGCGAGTTATCTTTCCTTAAAAAATGGTCGAAAACCTTAATATGTCATTATGAAATCGTGAGCTAAACCCAAAACGGTCGCTCCATTTTCGAAAAGTACTTATGGTCCCAAAGACGGACACTGTCTGCAAAAGCTATGCTCAATTCTTCGAACGCCGTCAGTCCAAATATGCAGGTGCACGTTCCTTAAAAAGTGGTTAAAATCCTTCATACGTCACGACGAAGTGGTGAGTTCAATCCAGAAGGGTCGCTACATTTCCGAAAAGTACTTATGGTCCAAAAACGGACACCGTCTGCAAAAGCTACGATCATTTCTTCGAAGGTCGACAATCCAACAGTTCCAAATATGTGAGTTGTCGTTCTTTAAAAAATGGTCGAAAACCTTAATATCTCATTGCGAAATCGTGAGCTAAACCCAAAACGGTCGCCACATTTTCGAAAAGTACTTATGGTCCCAAAGACAGACACTGTCTGCAAAAGCTATGCTCAATTCTTCGAACGCCGTCAGTCCAAATATGCAGGTGCACGTTCCTTAAAAAGTGGTTAAAATCCTTCATACGTCACGACGAAGTTGTGAGTTCAATCCAGAAGGGTCGCTACATTTCCGAAATGTACTTATGGTCCCAAAATGGACACCGTCTGCAAAAGTTATGATCATATCTTCGAAGGTCGATAATCCAAGAGTTCCAAATATGCGAGTTGTCGTTCTTTAAAAAATTGTCAAAAACCTTAATACGTCATTACGAAATCGTGAGCTAAACCCAAAACGGTCGCTACATTTCCGAAAAGTACTAATGGTCCCAAAAACGGACTGTCTACAAAAGCTATGCTCAATTCTTCGAACGCCGTCAGTCCAAATATGCAGGTGTACGTTCCTTAAAAAATGGTTAAAATCCTTCATACGTCACGACGAAGTGGTGAGTTCAATCCAGAAGGGTCGCTACATTTCCGAAAAGTACTTATGGTCCCAAAACGGACACCGTCTGCAAAAGTTACGATCATTTCTTCGTAGGTCGACAATCCAACAGTTCCAAATATGCGAGTTGTCATTCTTTAAAAAATGGTCGAAAACCATAATACGTCATTACGAAATCATGAGCTAAACCCAAACAGGTCGCCACATTTCCGAAAAGTATTTATGGTCCCAAAAATGGACACTGTCTGCAAAAGCTATGCGCAAATCTACGAACGCCGTCAGTCCAAATATGCAGGTGCACGTTCCTTAAAAAATGGTTAAAATCCTTCATACGTCACGACGAAGTGGTGAGTTCAATCCAGAAGGGTCGCTACATTTTCGAAAAGTACTTATGGTCCCGAAACGGACATCGTCTGCAATAGCTACGATCATTTCTGCGAAGGTCGACAATCCAACAGTTCCAAATATGTGAGTTGTCGTTCTTTAAAAAATGGTCGAAAACCTTAATATGTCATTACGAAATCGTGAGCTAAACCCAAAACGGTCGCCACATTTTCAAAAAGTACTTATGGTCCCAAAGACGGACACTGTCTGCAAAAGCTATGCTCAATTCTTCGAACGCCGTCAGTCCAAATATGCAGGTGCACGTTCCTTAAAAAATGGTTAAAATCCTTCATACGTCACGACGAAGTGGTGAGTTCAATCCAGAAGGGTCGCCACATTTTCGAAAAGTACTTATGGTCCCAAAACGGACACCGTCTGCAAAAGTTACGATCATTTCTTCGTAGGTCGACAATCTAACAGTTCCAAATATGCGAGTTGTCTTTCTTTAAAAAATGGTCGAAAACCTTAATACGTCATTACAAAATCGTGAGCTAAACCCAAAACGGCCGCTACATTTTCGAAAAGTACTTATGGTCCCAGAGACGGACACTGTCTGCAAAAGCTATGCTCAATTCTTCGAACGCCGTCAGTCCAAATATGCAGGTGCATGTTCCTTAAAAAATGGTTAAAATCCTTCATACGTCACGACGAAGTTGTGAGTTCAATCCAGAAGGGTCGCTACATTTTCGAAAAGTACTTATGGTCCCAAGACGGACACCGTCTGCAAAAGCTACGGTCATTTCTTCGTAGGTCGACAATCCGACCATTCAAAATATGCGAGTTGTCGTTCTTTAAAAAATGGTCGAAAACCTTAATACGTCATTACAAAATAGTGAGCTAAACCCAAAACAATCGCTACATTTTCGAAAAGTACTTATGGTCCTAAAGACGGACACTGTCTGCAAAAGCTTTGCTCAATTCTTCGAACGCCGTCAGTCAAAATATGCAGGTGCACGTTCCTTAAAAAATGGTTAAAATCCTTCATACGTCACGACGAAGTCGTGTGTTCAATCCAGAAGGGTCGCTACATTTCCGAAAAGTACTTATGGTCCCAAAACGGACACCGTTTGCATAAGTTACGCCTCATTTCTTTCGAAGGTCGAGGGTCCAAGTGTTAAAAATATGCGAGAGGTCGTTCTTCAAAAAAAAGGTCGAAAACCCTAATACGTCATTACGAAATCGTGAGCTAAACCTAAAACGGTCGCAACATTTCCGAAAAGTACTTATGGTCGCACAACGGACACCGTCTGTGAAAGTTATGCTCAATTCTTCGAACGCCATCAATCCAAATATGCAGGAGCACGTTCTTCATAAAATGGTCAAAATCCCTCATACGTCACGACAAATTTGTGAGTTCAATCCAAAAGGGTCGCTACATTTTCGAAAAGTACTTTTGCGCCCAAAACGGACACCTTTTGTATAAGTTACGCTCATTTCTTCGAAGGTCGAAAATCCAAGCGTTAAAATATATGCTAGTGGTCGTTCTTCAAAAAAAGGACGAATATCCTAATACGTCATTACGAATCCGTGAGCTAAACCCTAAACGGTCGCAACATTTCCAAAAAGTACTTATGGTCGCATAACGGACACCGTCTGCAAAAGTTAAGCTCAATTCTTCGAACGCCGTCAATCCAAATATGCAGCTGAACGTTCTTCAAAAAATGGTCAAAATCCCTCATATGTCACGACGAAGTCGTGAGTTCAAACCAAAAGGGTCGCTACATTTCCGAAAAGTACTTATGGGCCCAAAACGGACACCTTTTGCATAAGTTACGCCTCATTTCTTCGAAGGTCGAGAGTCCAAGCGTTAAAAATATGCGAGTGGTCGTTCTTCAAAAAAGGACGAAAACCCTAATACGTCATTACGAAATCGTGAGCTAAACCCAAAACGGTCGCAACATTTTCGAAAAGTACTCATGGTCGCATAACGGACTCCGTCTGCGAAAGTTATGCTCAATTCATCGAACGCCATCGATCCAAATATGCAGGAGCACGTTCTTCATAAAATGGTCAAAATCCCTCATACGTCACGACAAATTTGTGAGTTCAATCCAAAAGGGTCGCTACATTTTCGAAAAGAACGGACACCGTCTGCGAAAGTTATGCTCAATTCTTCGAACGCCATCAATCCAAATATGCAGGAGCACGTTCTTCATAAAATGGTCAAAATCCCTCGTACGTCACGACGAAGTTGTGAGTTCAATCCAAAAGGGTCGCTACATTTCCGAAAAGTACTTATGGGCCCAAAACGGACACCGTTTGCATAAGTTACGCCTCATTTCTTCGAAGGTCGAGAGTCCAAGCGTTAAAAATATGCGAGTGGTCGTTCTTCAAAAAAAGGACGAAAACCCTAATACGTCGTTACGAAATCGTGAGCTAAACCCTAAACGGTCGCAACATTTCCGAAAAGTACTTATGGGCCCAAAACGGACACCGTTTGCATAAGTTACGCCTCATTTCTTCGAAGGTCGAGAGTCCAAGCGTTAAAAATATGCGAGTGGTCGTTCTTCAAAAAAAGGACGAAAACCCTAATACGTCGTTACGAAATCGTGAGCTAAACCCTAAACGGTCGCAACATTTCCGAAAAGTACTTATGGGCCCAAAACGGACACCGTTTGCATAAGTTACGCCTCATTTCTTCGAAGGTCGAGAGTCCAAGCGTTAAAAATATGCGAGTGGTCGTTCTTCAAAAAAAGGACGAAAACCCTAATACGTCGTTACGAAATCGTGAGCTAAACCCAAAACGGTCGCAACATTTCCGAAAAGTACTCATGGTCGCATGACGGACACCGTCTGCGAAAGTTATGCTCAATTCATCGAACGCAATCGATCCAAATATGCAGGAGCACGTTCTTCATAAAATGGTCAAAATCCCTCATACGTCACGACAAATTTGTGAGTTCAATCC
>NW_019268398.1:0-4842 GCF_002742605.1 Olea europaea var. sylvestris
TTCTTTCGAAAAATGGCCGAAATCCGTTATACATCACGACGAAGTTGTGAGTTCAATCCAAAAAGATCGCCACATTTCCAAAATGTACTTATGGGCCCAAAACGGACACCGTGTGCAAAGTTACGCACAATTCTTCGAACGCCGACAATCCAAGCGTTCCAAATATGCAAGTACTCGTTCTTTCGAAAAATGCCCGAAATCCCTTATACGTCACGACGAAGTTGTGAGTTCAATCCAAAACGGTCGCTACATTTTCAAAAAGTACTTATGGGCCCAAAACGGACACCGTGTGCAAAAGTTACGCTCAATTCCTCGAACGCCAACAATCCAAGCGTTCCAAATATGCAAGTGCTCATTCTTTCGAAAAATTGCCCGAAATCCCTTATACGTCACGACGAAATTGTGATTTCAATCCAAAACGATCGCTACATTTCCAAAAGTACTTATGGCCCAAAACGCACACCGTGTGCATAAGTTACGCTCAATTCTTCGAACACCGACAATCCAAGTGTTCCAAATATGCAAGTGCTCATACTTTCGAAAAATGGCCGAAATCCCTGAAACATCACGACGAAGTTGTGAGTTCAATCCAAAACGATCGCTACAATTCAAAAAAGTAGTTATGGGCCCAAAACGGACGCTGTGTGCAAAAGTTACGCTCAATTCTTCGGACACCGACAATCCAAGCGTTCAAAATATGCAAGTGCTCATTCTTTCAAAAAATGCCCGAAATCCCTTATACGTCACGACGAAGTTGTGTGTTCAATCCAAAATGGTCGCTACATTTCAAAAAAGTACTTATGGGCCCAAAATCGACACCGTGTGCAAAAGTTACGCTCAACTCTTCGAACGCCGACAATCCAAGCGTTCCAAATATGCAAGTGCTCATTCGTTCGAAAAATGACCGAAATCCCTTATACGTTACGACGAAGTTGTGAATTCAATCCAAAACGATCTCTACATTTTCAAAAAGTACTTACGGGCCCAAAAGGGACACCGTGTGCAAAAGTTACGCTCAATTCTTCAAACGCCGACAATCCAAGCGTTCCAAATATGCAAGTGCTCATTATTTCGAAAAATGCCTGAAATCCCTTATACGTCACGACGAAGTTGTGTGTTCAATCCAAACGGTCGATACATTTCCAAAAAGTACTTATGGGCCCAAAACGGACACCGTGTGCAAAAGTTACGCTCAATTCTTCGAACGCCGACAATCCAAGCGTTCCAAATATGCAAGTGCTCATTATTTCGAAAAATGCCCGAAATCCCTTATACGTCACGAGGAAGTTGTGTGTTCAATCTAAAACGGTCGCTACATTTCCAAAAAGTACTTATTGGCCCAAAACGGACACCGTGTGCAAAAGTTACGCTCAATTCTTCGAACACCGACAATCCAAGCGTTCCAAATATGCAAGTGCTCATTCTTTCGAAAAATGGCCGAAATTCGTTATACATCACGACGAAGTTGTGAGTTCAATCCAAAAAGATCGCCACATTTCCAAAACGTACTTATGGGCCCAAAACGGGCACCGTGTGCAAAGTTACGCACAATTCTTCGAACGCCGACAATCCAAGCATTCCAAATATGCAAGTACTGGTTCTTTCGAAAATGCCCGAAATCCCTTATACATCACGACGAAGTTGTGAGTTCAATCCAAAACGGTCGCTACATTTCCAAAAAGTAATTATGGGCCCAAAACGGACACCGTGTGCAAAAGTTACGCTCAATTCCTCGAACGCCAACAATCCAAGCGTTCCAAATATGCAAGTGCTCATTCTTTTGAAAAATTGTCCGAAATCCCTTATACGTCACGACGAAATTGTGATTTCAATCCAAAACGATCGCTACATTTCCAAAAGTACTTATGGGCCCAAAACGCACACCGTGTGCATAAGTTACGCTCAATTCTTCGAACACTGACAATCCAAGTGTTCCAAATATGCAAGTGCTCATACTTTCGAAAAATGGCCGAAATCCCGGAAACATCACGACGAAGTTGTGAGTTCAATCCAAAACGATCGCTACAATTCAAAAAAGTAGTTATGGGCCCAAAACGGACGCTGTGTGCAAAAGTTACGCTCAATTCTTCGGACGCCGACAATCCAAGCGTTCAAAATATGCAAGTGCTCATTCTTTCGAAAAATGCCCGAAATCCCTTATACGTCACGACGAAGTTGTGTGTTCAATCCAAAACGGTCGCTACATTTCCAAAAAGTACTTATGGGCCCAAAATCGACACCGTGTGCAAAAGTTACGCTCAACTCTTCGAACGCCGACAATCCAAGCGTTCCAAATATGCAAGTGCTCATTCGTTCGAAAAATGACCAAAATCCCTTATACGTTACGACGAAGTTGTGAGTTCAATCCAAAACGATCGCTACATTTTCAAAAAGTACTTATGGGCCCAAAACGGACACCGTGTGCAAAAGTTACGCTCAATTCTTCAAACGCCGACAATCCAAGCGTTCCAAATATACAAGAGCTCATTATTTCGAAAAATGCCCGAAATCCCTTATACGTCACGACGAAGTTGTGAGTTCAATCCAAAAGGGTCGCTACATTTCCAAAAAGTACTTATGGGCCCAAAACGGACACCGTGTGGAAAAGTTACGCTTAATTCTTCGAACGCCGACAATCCAAGCGTTCCAAATATGCAAGTGCTCATTATTTCGAAAAATGCCCGAAATCCCATATACGTCACGAGGAAGTTGTGTGTTCAATCTAAAACGTTCGCTACATTTCCAAAAAGTACTTATTGGCCCAAAACGGACACCGTGTGCAAAAGTTACGCTCAATTCTTCGAACACCGACAATCCAAGCGTTCCAAATATGCAAGTGCTCATTCTTTCGAAAAATGGCCGAAATCCGTTATACATCACGACGAAGTTGTGAGTTCAATCCAAAAAGATCGCCACATTTCCAAAACGTACTTATGGGCCCAAAACGGACAACGTGTGCAAAGTTACGCACAATTCTTCGAACGCCGACAATCGAAGCGTTCCAAATATGCCAGTACTCGTTCTTTCGAAAAATGCCCGAAATCCCTTATACGTCACGACGAAGTTGTGAGTTCAATCCAAAACGGTCGCTACATTTCCAAAAAGTACTTATGGGCCCAAAACGGACACCGTGTGCATAAGTTACGCTCAATTCTTCGAACACCGACAATCCAAGCGTTCCAAATATGCAAGTGCTCATTCTTTCGAAAAATTGTCCGAAATCCCTTATACGTCACGACGAAATTGTGATTTCAATCCAAAACGATCGCTACATTTCCAAAAGTACTTATGGGCCCAAAACGCACACCGTGTGCATAAGTTACGCTCAATTCTTCGAACACCGACAATCCAAGTGTTCCAAATATGCAAGTGCTCATACTTTCGAAAAATGGCCGAAATCCCTGAAAAATCACGACGAAGTTGTGAGTTCAATCCAAAACGATCGCTACAATTCAAAAAAGTAGTTATGGGCCCAAAACGGACGCTGTGTGCAAAAGTTATGCTCAATTCTTCGGACACCGACAATCCAAGCGTTCAAAATATGCAAGTGCTCATTCTTTCGAAAAATGCCCGAAATCCCTTATACGTCACGACGAAGTTGTGTGTTCAATCCAAAACGGTCGCTACATTTCCAAAAAGTACTTAGGGGCCCAAAACGGACTCCGTGTGCAAAAGTTACGCTCAATTCTTCGATCGCCGACAATCCAAGCGTTCCAAATATGCAAGTGCTCATTCGTTCAAAAAATGACCGAAATCCCTTATACGTCACGACGAAGTAGTGAGTTCAATCCAAAACGATCGCTACATTTTCAAAGAGTACTTATGGGCCCAAAACGGACACCGTGTGCAAAAGTTACGCTCAATTCTTCAAACGCCGACAATCCAAGCGTTCCAAATATGCAAGTGCTCATTATTTCGAAAAATGCCCGAAATCCCTTATATGTCACGATGAAGTTGTGTGTTCAATCCAAAACGGTCGCTACATTTCCAAAAAGTACTTATGGACCCATAATGGACACCGTGTGCAAAAGTTACCCTCAATTCTTCGAACGCCGACAATCCAAGCGTTCCAAATATGCAAGTGCTCATTATTTCGAAAAATGCCCGAAATCCCTTATACGCCACGAGGAAGTTGTGTGTTCAATCCAAAACGGTCGCTACATTTCCAAAAAGTACTTATGGGCCCAAAACGGACGCTGTGTGCAAAAGTTACGCTCAATTCTTCGGACGCCGACAATCCAAGCGTTCAAAATATGCAAGTGCTCATTCTTTCGAAAAATGCCCGAAATCCCTTATACGTCACGACGAAGTTGTGTGTTCAATCCAAAATGGTCGCTACATTTCCAAAAGTACTTATGGGCCCATAACGGACACCGTGTGCAAAAGTTACGCTCAATTCTTCGAACGCCGACAATCCAAGCGTTCCAAATATGCAAGTGCTCATTATTTCGAAAAATGCCCGAAATCCCTTATACGTCACGACGAAGTTGTGTGTTCAATCCAAAATGGTCGCTACATTTCCAAAAGTACTTATGGGCCCATAACGGACACCGTGTGCAAAAGTTACGCTCAATTCTTCGAACGCCGACAATCCAAGCGTTCCAAATATGCAAGTGCTCATTCTTTCGAAAAATGGTCGAAATCCCTTAAACGTCACGACGAAGTTGTGAGTTCAATTCAAAACGATCGCTACATTACAAAAAAGTAGTTATGGGCCCAAAACAGACGCTGTGTGCAAAAGTTCCGCTCAATTCCTCGGACTCCAACAATCCAAGCGTTCAAAATATGCAAGTGCTCATTCTTTCGAAAAATGCCCGAAATCCCTTATACGTCACGACGAAG
>NW_019268399.1:0-4842 GCF_002742605.1 Olea europaea var. sylvestris
AATTGAGCGTAACTTTTGCACACGGTGTCCGTTTTGGGCCCATAAGTACTTTCTAGAAATGTAGCGACCATTTTGGATTGAACCCACCACTTCGTCGCGACGTATGAGGGATTTCGGCCATTTTTCGAAAGAATGACCACTTTTAAATTTGGAAGGCATGGATTGTCGGCGTACGAAGAATTGAGCGTAACTTTTGCACGCGGTGTCCGTTTTGGGGCCATAAGTACTTTTTGGAAATGTAGCGATCGTTTTGGATTGAACTCACCACTTCGTCATGACGTTCGAGGGATTTTAGCCATTTTTCAAAAGAATGAGCACTTGCATATTTGGAATGCTTGGATTGTCGACGTACGAAGAATTGAGCGTAACTTTTGCACACGGTGTTTGTTTTGGGGCCATAAGAACTTTTTGGAAATGTAGCGATCGTTTTGGATTGAACTCACCACGTCGTCATGACGTACGAGTGATTTTGCCCATTTTTTGAAGGAATGAGCGCTTGTATATTGAGAACGCTTGGAGAGTCGGCGAACGAAGAATTGAGCGTACCTTTTGCACGCGGTGTCCGTTTTGGCCCATAAGTACTTTTTGGAAATGTAGTGAACGTTTTGGAATGAACTCACCACTTCTTCATGACGTACGAGGGATTTTAGCTATTTTTCAAAAGAATGAGCACTTGTACATTTGGAGCGCTTGGATTTGTCGGCGTACGAAGAATTGAGCACAACTTTTGCACACGGTGTCCGTTTTGGGCCAATAAGAACTTTTTGGAAATGTAGCGATCGTTTTGGATTGAACTCACCACTTCGTCGTGACGTACGAGGAATTTTGGCTATTTTTCAAAAGAATTAGCACTTACATATTTAGAATGCTTGGAGAGTCGGCGGACGAAGAATTGAGCGCAACTTTTGCACGCGATGTTCGTTTTGGGCCCATAAGTACTTTTTGGAAATGTAGCGACCATTTTGGATTGAACTCACCTCTTCTTCATGACGTACGAGTGATTTTGCCCATTTTTCGAAGGAATGAGCACTTGTATATTGAGAACGCGTGGAGGGTCGGCGAACGAAGAATTGAGCGTAACTTTCGCACGCGGTGTCCGTTTTGGGCCCATAATTACTTTTTAGAAATGTAGCGACCGTTTTGGATTGAACTCACCACTTCGTCATGACGTACGAGTGATTTTAGCTATTTTTCAAAAGAATGAGTACTTACATATTTGGAACGCTTGGATTGTCAGCGTACGAAAAATTGAGCGTAACTTTTGCACACGGTGTCCGTTTTGGGCCCATAAGAACTTTTTGGAAATGTAGCGACCGTTTTGGATTGAACTAACCACTTCATCATAACGTATGGGGGAGTTCAGCCATTTTTGGAAAGAATGAGCACTTGAATATTCGGACCGCTTAGATTGTCGGCGTACGAGGAATTGAGAGTAACCTTTGCACACGATGTCCGTTTTGGGCCCATAAGAACTTTTTGGAAATGTAGCGACAGTTTTGGATTGAACCCACCACTTCGTCGTGACGTACGAGTGATTTTGCCCATTTTTCAAAGGAATGAGCGCTTGGATATTGAGAACGCGTGGAGAGACGGTGAACGAAGAATTGAGCTTAACTTTTGCATGCGGTGTCCGTTTTGGGCCCATAAGTACTTTTTGGAAATGTAGCGATCGTTTTGGATTGAACTCACCACTTCGTCATGACGTACGAGGGATTTTAGCCATTTTTCAAAAGAAAGAGCACTTAGATATTTGGAACGCTTGGATTGTCGACGTACGAAGAATTGAGCGTAACTTTTGCACACGGTGTCCGTTTTGGGCCCATAAGAACTATTTGGAAATGTAGCGACCATTTTGGATTGAACTCACCACTTCGTCATAACGTACTATTGATTTTGCCCATTTTTTGAAGGAATGAGCGCTTGTATATTGAGAACGCTTGGAGAGTCGGCGAAAGAAGAATTGAGCGTACCTTTTGCTCGCGGTGTCCATTTTGGGCCCATAAGTACTTTTTGGAAATGTAGCGACCGTTTTGGAATGAACTCACCACTTCTTCATGACGTACGAGGGATTTTAGCTATTTTTCAAAAGAATGAGCACTTGTATATTTGGAACGCTTGGATTGTCGACGTACGAAGAATTGAGCATAGCTTTAGCACACGGTGTCCGTTTTGGGCCCATAAGAACGTTTTGGAAATGTAGCGATCGTTTTGGATTGAACTCACCACTTCATCGTGATGTACGAGGGATTTTGGCAATTTTTCAAAAGAATTAGCACTTGCATATTTAGAATGCTTGGAGAGTCGGCGGACGAAGAATTGATCGCAACTTTTGCACGCGGTGTTCGTTTTGGGCCCGTAAGTACTTTTTGGAAATGTAGCGACCATTTTGGATTAAACTCACCACTTTGTCGTGACGTACGAGTGGTTTTGCCCATTTTTCGAAGGAATGAGCGCTTGTATATTGAGAACGCGTCGAGGGTCGGCGAACGAAGAATTGAGCGTAACTTTCGCACGCGGTGTCCGTTTTGGGCCCATAAGTACTTTTTGGAAATGTAGCGACCGTTTTGGATTGAACTCACCACTTCATCATTACGTACGAGTGATTTTAGCTATTTTTCAAACGAATGAGCACTTGCATATTTGGAACGCTTGGATTGTCAGCGTACGAAGAATTGAGTGTAAATTTTGCACACGGTGTCCATTTTGGGCCCATAAGAACTTTTTGGAAATGTAGCGACCGTTTTGGGTTGAACTCACCACTTCGTCGTGACGTACGAGGGATTTTAGCGATTTTTCAAAAGAATTAGCACTTACATATTTAGAATGCTTGGAGAGTCGGCGGACGAAGAATTGAGCGCAACTTTTGCACGCGGTGTCCGTTTTGGGCCCATAAGTACTTTTTGGAAATGTAGCAACCGTTTTGGATTGAACTCACCACTTCATCGTGGCATACTAGTGATTTTGGCCATTTTTTAAAGAAATGAGCGCTTGTATATTGAGAACGTTTGGAGAGTCGGCGGACGAAGAATTGAGCGTAACTTTTGCACACGGTGTCCGTTTTGGGCCCATAAGAACTTTTTAGAATTGTAACGACAGTTTTGGATTGAACTCACCACTTCGTCGTGACGTACGCGGGATTTTGGCCATTTTTCGAAAGAATGAGCACTTGCATATTTAGAACGCTTGGAAAGTCGGTGGACGAAGAATTGAGCGTAACTTTTGCACACGGTGTCCGTTTTGGGCCCATAAGAACTTTTTGGAAATGTAGCGACCATTTTGGATTGAACTCACCACTTCGTCATGACGTATGGGGGAGTTCAGCCATTTTTCGAAAGAATGAGCGCTTGCATATTTGGAACGCTTGGATTGTCGGCGTACGAAGAATTGAGCGTAACTTTTGCACACGGCGTCCGTTTTGGGCCCATAAGAACGTTTTGGAAATGTAGCGATCATTTTGGATTGAACTCACTACTTCGTCATGACGTACGAGTGATTTTGCCCATTTTTCGAAGGAATGAGCGCTTGTATATTGAGAACGCGTGGAGAGTCAGTGAACGAAGAATTGAGCATAACTTTTGCACGCGGTGTCCATTTTGGGCCCATAAGTACTTTTTGGAAATGTAGCGACCGTTTTGGATTGAACTCACCACTTCGTCGTGGCGTATGAGTGATTTTGGCCATTTTTTGAAGGAATGAGTGCTTGTTTATTGAGAACGTTTGGAGAGTTGGCGGACGAATAATTGAGCGTAACTTTTACACACGGTGTCTGTTTTGGGCCCATAAGAACTTTTTGGAAATGTAGCGACCGTTTTGGATTGAACTCACCACTTCGTCGTGACGTACGAGGGATTTTGGCAATTTTTCAAAAGAATTAGCACTTACATATTTAGAATGCTTGGAGAGTCGGCGGACGAAGAATTGAGCGCAACTTTTGCACGCGGTGTCCATTTTGGGCCCATAAGTACTTTTTGGAAATGTAGCGACCGTTTTGGATTGAACTCACCACTTCGTCGTGGCGTACAAGTGATTTTGGCCATTTTTTGAAGGAATGAGCGCTTGTTTCTTGAGAACGTTTGGAGAGTTGGCGGACGAATAATTGAGCGTAACTTTTACACACGGTGTCTGTTTTGGGCCCATAAGAACTTTTTGGAAATGTAGCGACCGTTTTGGATTGAACTCACCACTTCGTCGTGACGTACGAGGGATTTTGGCCATTTTTCGAAAGAATGAGCACTTGCATATTTAGAACGCTTGGAAAGTCGGTGGACGAAGAATTGAGCGTAACTTTTGCACACGGTGTCCGTTTTGGGCCCATAAGAACTTTTTGAAAATGTAGCGACCATTTTGGATTGAACTCACCACTTCGTCATGACGTATGGGGTAGTTCTGCCATTTTTCGAAAGAATGAGCGCTTGCATATTTGGAACGCTTGGATTGTCGGCGTACGAAGAATTGAGCGTAACTTTTGCACGCGGTGTCCGTTTTGGGCCCATAAGTACTTTTTGGAAATGTAGCGATCGTTTTAGATTGAACTCACCACTTCGTCATGACGTATGAGGGATTTTACCAATTTTTCAATAGAATGAGCACTTGCATATTTGGAACGCTTGGATTGTCGGCGTACGAAGAATTGAGCGTAACTTTTGCACAAGATGTCCGTTTTGGGCCCATAAGAACTTTTTGGAAATGTAGCGACCATTTTGGATTGAACTCACCACTTCGTCATGACGTATGAATGATTTTGCCCATTTTTTGAAGGAATGAGCGCTTGTATATTGAGAACGCTTGGAGAGTCGGCGAACGAAGAATTGAGCGTACCTTTTACACGCGATGTCCGTTTTA
>NW_019268400.1:0-4841 GCF_002742605.1 Olea europaea var. sylvestris
CGATCGCTACATGTCCAAAAAGTTCTTATTGGCCCAAAACGGAAACTGTGTGCAAAAGTTACGCTCAATTCTTCGTACGCCGAAAATCCAAGCGTTCCAAATGTGCAAGTGTTCATTCTTTCAAAAAGTGGCTGAAATCCCTCATACGCTGTGATGAAGTGGTGAGTTCAATCCGAAACGGTCGTTACATTTCCAAAAAGTTCTTATGGGCCCAAAACGGACACCGTGTGCAAAAGTTACGCTCAATTCTTCATACGCCGACAATCCAAGCGTTACAAACATGCAAGTGCTCATTCTTTTGAACAATGGCCAAAATCCCTCGTACATCACGACGAAGTTGTAAGTTCAATCAAAAACGTTCGCTGCATTTCCAAAGAGTACTTTTGGGCCCAAAGCGGACACCGTGTGCAAAAGTTACGCTCAATTCTTTGTCCACTGACTCTCCAAGCGTTCTAAATATACAAGTTCTCATTCCTTCGAAGAATGGCCAAAATCCCTCTTACATCACAACGAAGTGGTGAGTTCAAAATACAAAACGGTCGCTACATGTCAAAAAAGTTCTTATGGGCCCAAAACGGACACTGTGTGCAAAAGTTAAGCTCAATTCTTCATACGCCGACAATCCAAGCGTTCCAAATATACAATTGCTCATTCTTTCAAAAAATGACCAAAATCCCTCGTACGTTACGACGAAGTGGTGAGTTAAATCCTAAACGGTCGCTACATTTCCAAAAAGTACTTATGGGGCCAAAACGGACACCGTGTGCAAAAGTTACGCTCAATTTTTCATACGCCGACAATCCAAGCGTTCCAAATATGCAAGTGCTCATTCTTTCGAAAAATGGCCGAAATCCCTCATACGTCACGATGAAGTGGTGAGTTCAATCCAACACGGTCGCTGCACTTTGAAAAAGTACTTATGGGCCCAAAGCGGACACCGTGTGCGTTACGCTCAATTCTTCGTCCCCCGACTCTCTAAGCGTTCTAAATATACAAGCGCTCATTCTTTCGAAGAATGGCCAAAATCCCTCGTACGTCACGATTAAGTGGTGAGTTCAACCCAAAACGGTCGCTACATTTCCTAAAAGTACTTATGGGCCCAAAGCGGACACCGTGTGCAAAAGTTACGCTCAATTCTTCGTACGCCGACTCTCCAAGCGTTCCAAATATGCAAGTGCTCATTTTTTCGAAAAATGGCCAAAATCCCTCGTACGTCACGATGAAGTGGTGAGTTCAATCCAAAACGGTCGCTACGTTTCCAAAAAGTGCTTATGGGCCCAAAACGGACACCGTGTGCAAAAGTTATGCTCAATTCTTCGTACGTCGACAATCCAAGCGTTCCAAATATGCAAGTGCTCATTTTTTCGAAAAATGGCCAAAATCCCTCGTACGTCACGATGAAGTGGTGAGTTCAATCCAAAACGGTCGCTACATTTCCAAAAAGTACTTACGGGCCCAAAACGGACACCGTGTGCAAAAGTTACGCTCAATTCATCGTACGCCGACAATCCAAGTGTACCACATATGCAAGTGCTCATTCTTTCGAAAAATGGCCAAAATTCCTCGTACGTCACGATGAAGTTGTGTGTTTATTCCGAAACGGTCGCTACATTTTCAAAAAGTACTTATGGGCCCAAAACGGACACCGTGTGCAAAAGTTATGCTCAATTCTTCGTACGTCGACAATCCAAGCGTTCCAAATATGCAAGTGCTCATTCTTTCGAAAAATGGCCAAAATCCCTCGTACGTCACGATGAAGTTGTGAGTTCAATCCAAAATGGTCACTATATTTCCAAAAAGTTCTTATGGGCCCAAAGCGGTCACCGTGTGCAAAAGTCATGCTCAATTCTTCGTCCGCCGAATCTCCAAGCGTTCTAAATATACAAGTGCTCATTCTTAAGAAGAATGGCCAAAATCCCTCGTACGTCACGATGAAGTGGTGAGTTCAATCCAAAACGGTCACTACATTTCCAAAAAGTACTTATGGGCCCAAAGCAGACACCGTGTGCAAAAGTTTTGCTCAATTCTTCGTACGCCGACAATCCGAGCATTCCAAATATGCAAGGGCTCATTCTTTCAAAAAATGTCCATAATCTCTCATACGTCACGAGGAAGTCATGTGTTCAATCCGAAACGGTCGCTACATTTCCAAAAAGTACTTATGGGCACAAAACGGACACCGTGTGCAAACGTTACGCTCAATTCTTCGTACACCGACAATCCGAGCGTTCCAAATATGCAAGTGCTCATTCTTTTGAACAATGGCCGAAATCCCTCATACGTCACGACGAAGTGGTGAGTTCAATCAAAAACGGTCGTTACATTTCCAAAAAGTACTTATGGGCCCAAAACGGACACAATGTGCAAAAGTTACGCTCAATTCTTCGTACTCCGACAATCAAAGCGTTCCAATTATGCAAGTGCTCATTCTTTTGAAAAATGGCCGTAATCCCTCATATGTCACGATGAAGTTGTGTGTTGAATCCGAAACGGTCGCTACATTTTCAAAAGTGCTTGTGGGCCCAAAACGGACACCGTACGCAAAACTTACGCTCAATTCTTCTTACGCCGACAATCCAAGCGTTCCAAATATGCAAGTGTTCATTCTTTCGAAAAATGGCCATAATCCCTCGTACGTCACGATGAAGTTGTGTGTTGAATCTGAAACGGTCGCTACATTTCCAAAAAGTACGTATGGGCGCAAAACGGACACCGTGTGCAGAAGTTACGCTCAATTCTTCGTCCGTCGACTCTCCAAGAGTTCTAAATATACAAGTGCTCATTCTTTCGAAAAATGGCCGAAATCCCTCGTACGTGACGATGAAGTGGTGAGTGCAATCCAAAACGGTCGCTACATCTCCAAAAAGTACTTATGGGCCCAAAACGGACACCGTGTACAAAGGTTACGCTCAATTCTTCGTCCGTCGACTCTCCAAGAGTTCTAAATATACAAGTGCTCATTCTTTCGAAAAATGGCCGAAATCCCTCGTACGTGACGATGAAGTGGTGAGTGCAATCCAAAACGGTCGCTACATCTCCAAAAAGTACTTATGGGCCCAAAACGGACACCGTGTACAAAGGTTACGCTCAATTCTTCGTCCGTCGACTCTCCAAGAGTTCTAAATATACAAGTGCTCATTCTTTCGAAGAATGGCGAAAATCCCTCGTACGTCACGGCGAAGTGGTGAGTTCAATCCAAAACGGTCGCTACATTTCCAAAAAGTACGTATGGGCCAAAAGCGGACACCGTGTGCAAAAGTTATGCTCAATTCTTCGTACGTCGACAATTCGAGCATTCCAAATATGCTAGAGCTCATTCTTTCGAAAAATGGCCGAAATCCCTCGTACGTGACGATGAAGTGGTGAGTGCAATCCAAAACGGTCGCTACATTTCCAAAAAGTTCTTATGTGCCCAAAGCGGACGCCGTTTACAAAAGTTACGCCCAATTCTTCGTCTGCCGACTCTCCAAGCGTTCTAAATATATAAGCACTCATTCTTTCGAAAAATGGCCGTAATCCCTTGTACGTCACGATGAAGTTGTGTTTTTAATCTGAAACGGTCGCTACATTTCCAAAAAGTACTTACGGGCCCAAAACGGACACCGTGTGCAAAAGTTACGCTCAATTTGTCGTACGCCGACAATCCAAGTGTACCACATATGCAAGTGCTCATTCTTTCGATAAATGGCCAAAATTCCTCGTACGTCACGATGAAGTTGTGTGTTTATTTCGAAACGGTCGCTACATTTTCAAAAAGTAGTTATGGGCCCAAAACGGACACCGTGTGCAAAAGTTATGCTCAATTCTTCGTACGCCGACAATCCAAGCGTTCCAAATATGCAAGTGCTCATTCTTTCGAAAAATGGCCAAAATCCCTCGTACGTCACGATGCAGCTGTGAGTTCAATCCAAAACGGTCACTATATTTCCAAAAAGTTTTTATGGGCCCAAAGCGGTCACCGTGTGCAAAAGTTATGCTCAATTCTTCGTCCGTCGAATCTCCAAGCGTTCTAAATATACAAGTGCTCATTCTTAAGAAGAATGGCCAAAATCCCTCGTACGTCACGATGAAGTGGTGAGTTCAATCCAAAACGGTCGCTACATTTCCAAAAAGTACTTATGGGCCCAAAGCAGACACCGTGTGCAAAAGTTTCGCTCAATTCTTCGTACGCCGACAATCCGAGCATTCCAAATATGCAAGGGCTCATTCTTTCAAAAAATGGCCATAATCTCTCATACGTCACGAGGAAGTCATGTGTTCAATTCGAAACGGTCGCTACATTTCCAAAAAGTACTTATGGGCACAAAACGGACACCGTGTGCAAACGTTACGCTCAATTCTTCGTACGCCGACAATCCGAGCGTTCCAAATATGCAAGTGCTCATTCTTTTGAACAATGGCCGAAATCCCTCATACGTCATGACGAAGTGGTGAGTTCAATCAAAAACGGTCGTTACATTTCCAAAAAGTACTTATGGGCCCAAAACGGACACAATGTGCAAAAGTTACGCTCAATTCTTCGTACGCCGACAATCAAAGCGTTCCAATTATGCAAGTGCTCATTCTTTTGAAAAATGGCCGTAATCCCTCATACGTCACGATGAAGTTGTGTGTTGAATCCGAAACGGTCGCTACATTTTCAAAAGTGCTTATGGGCCCAAAACGGAAACCGTGCGCAAAACTTACGCTCAATTCTTCTTACGCCGACAATCCAAGCGTTCCAAATATGCAAGTGTTCATTCTTTCGAAAAATGGCCATAATCCCTCGTACGTCATGATGAAGTTGTGTGTTGAATCTGAAACGGTCGCTACATTTCCAAAAAGTACGTATGGGCGCAAAA
>NW_019268401.1:0-4839 GCF_002742605.1 Olea europaea var. sylvestris
ATCGAGCCAATGAAAAGTGGTTTTTGATTTCCTGATAACTTCGTGTTTGATCATTTTCGAAAAATTGCTAGTCTAATTCGATTATAATCGAGCCAATGAAAAGTGGTTTTTGATTTCATGATAACTTCGGGTTTGTTTATTTTTCACGAAATGCAGTCTAATTCTATTGGAATCGAGCCAACGGAAGGTAGTTTTTGATTTCATGATAACTTCGGGTTTGTTTGTTTTTTTGCGAAATGATATTCTAATTCGATTAGAATCATGGCAATGAAAAGTGGTTTTTGATTCCATGATAACTTCGAATTTCTTCATTTTTTGCGAATTGCTAGTCTAATTCGATTGGAATCGAGCCAATGAAAAGTGGTTTTTGATTTCATGATAACTTCGGGTTTGTTCACTTTTTGCGATTCATTAGTCTAATTCGATTCGAATCGAGCCAATGAAAAGTGGTTTTCGATTTCTTGATAACTTTGGGTTTGTTCGTTTTTGAAGAATTACTAGTCTAATTCGATTGGAATCGAACCAATGAAAAGAGGTTTTCAATTTCATGATAACTTCGGGTTTGTTCATTTAAGTGGTTTTTGATTTCATGATAACTTCAGGTTTGTTCGTCTTTGGCGAATTGCAAGTCTAATTCGATTGGAATCGAACCAATGAAAAGTGGTTTTCAATTTCATGATAACTTCGGGTTTGTTCATTTTTGGCGAAATGCTTGTCCAATTCGATTGGAATCGAGCCAATTGAAAGTAGTTTTGATTTCATGATAACATCGGGTTTGATTATTTCTTCCGAAATTCTAGCCTAATTTGATTAGAATCGAGGCAATGAAAAGAGGTTTTTGATTTCTTGATAACTTCGGGTTTGTTCACTTTTTGCGATTCATTAGTCTAATTCGATTCGAATCGAGCCAATGAAAAGTGGTTTTCGATTTCATGATGACTTCGGGTTTGGTCGTTTTTGGCAAATTGCAAGTGTAATTCGATTGCAATCGAGCACATTGAAATTGATTTTCAATTTCATGATAACTTCGGGTGTGTTCATCTTTGGTGAATTACAAGTCTAATTCGATTGGAATGGAGCCAATGAAAAGTGCTTTTTGATTTCATGATAACTTCGGGTTTGTTCGTCTTTGGCAAATTGCAAGTCTAATTCGATTGGAATCATGCCAATGAAAAGTGGTTTTCGATTTCATGATAACTTCGGGTTTGTTCGTTTTCGACGAATTGCTAGTCTAATTCGATAGGAATCGAGCCAATGAAAAGTGGTTTTCGATTTCATGATAACTTCGGGTTTGTTCGTTTTCGGTGAAATGCTAGTCTAATTCGATTGGAATGGAGCCAAAGAAATGTGGTGTTTGATTTCATGATAACTTCGGATTTGTTTGTTTTTGACGAATTGCTAGTCTAATTCAATTGGAATCGAGCCAATGAAAAGTGGTTTTTGATTTCATGATAATTTCGAGTTTTTTCATTATTGGCGAAATGCTAGTCTAATTCGATGGGAATCGAGCCAATGGAAAGTAGTTTTTTATTTCATGACAACTTCGGGTTTTTTCTTTTTCGCGAATTGCTAGTCTAATTCGATTGGAATCGAGCCTATGAAAAGTGGTTTTTGATTTCATGATAACATGGGGTTTGTTTTCTTTTGGCGAATTGCTAGTCTGATTCTATCAGAATTGAGCAAATGAAAAGTGATTTTTGATTTCATGATAACTTTGGGTTTGTTCATTTTTGGTGAATTGCTTGTCTAATTCGATTGGAATGGAGGCAATGAAAAGTGGTTTTTGATTTCATGATAGCTTCGGTTTTGATCCTTTTCGGTTAATTGCTAGTCAAATTCGATTGGAATCGAGCCAATGGAAAGTAGTTTTTGATTTCATGATAACTTCGGGTTTGTTTGTTTTTTGCGAAATGCTAGTCTAATTCGATTAGAATCGAGGCAATGAATAGTGGTTTTTGATTTCATGATAATTTCGGATTTGTTCATTTTTTGCGAATTACTAGTCTAATTCGGTCGAAATCGAGCCAATGAAAAGTGGTTTTCGATTTCCTGATAACTTCGGGTTTGGTCATTTTCGGCGAATTGCAAGTCTAATTCGAAGGGAATCGAGCCTATGAATAGTGGTTTTAGATTTTATGCTAACTTAGGGTTTGTTTGTTTTTGAAGAATTACTAGTCTAATTCCTTTGGAATGGAGACAATGAAAAGTGGTTTTTGATTTCATGGTAAATTCATGTTTGTTTGTCTTTGGCGAATTGCAAGTCTAATTCGATTGGAATCAAACCAATGAAAAGTCGTTTTCAATTTCATGATAACTTCGGCTTTGTTCATTTTTGGCGAAATGCTGGTCTAATTCTATTGGAGTTGAGCCAATGAAAAGTCTTGTTCGATTTCATGATAACTTCGGGTTCGTTCGTTTTCGACAAATTACTAGTATAATTCGATTGGAATCGACCCAATGAAAAGTGGTTTTCGATTTCATGATAACTTCGGGTTTGTTCATTTTTGGCGAATTGCAAGTCTAATTCAATTGGAATCGAGCCAATGAAAAGTGGTTTTTGATTTCAAGATTACTTCGGGTTTGTTCATTTTTGGCGAATTGCTAGTCTAATTCGATTGGAATTGAGCTAATGAAAAGTGGTTTTTGATTTCATGATAACTTCGGGTTCGATCATTTTCGGCTAATTTCTAGTCTAATTCGATTGGAATCGAGCCAATTAAAATTGGTCTTTGATTTCATGATAACTCCGGGTTCGTTCATTTTTGGCGAATTGCTAGTCTAATTTGATTGGAATGGAGCCAATGAAAAGTGGTTTTCGATTTCATGATAACTTTGGATTTGATCATTTTCGGCTAATAGCTAGTCTAATTTGATTGGAATCGAGCCAATTAAAAGTGCTTTTTGATTTGATGACAACTTCGGGATTGTTTGTGTTTGATAAATTGCTAGTCTAATTCGATTGGAATGGAGCCAATGAAAAGTAGTTTTTGATTTCATGATAACTTCGGGATTGTTCATCTTTGGCAAATTGCTTGTCTAATTCAATTGGAATCGAGCCAATGAAAAGTGATTTTTGATTTCAAGATTACTTCGGGTTTGTTTGTTTTCGACGAATTGCTAGTCTAATTCGATTGGAATCGAGCCAATGTAAAGTGTTTTTCAATTTAATGATAACTTCGAGTTTGTTCATTTTTGGCAAATTGCAAGTCTAATTCTATTGGAATCGAGCGAATGAAAAGTGGTTTTCGATTTCATGATAACTTCAGGTTTGTTCATTTTCGACGAATTGCTAGTCTAAGTCGATTGGAATCGAGCTAATGAAAAGTGGTTTTCGATTTAAAGATAACTTCTAGTTTGTTCGTCTTTGGCGAATTGCTAGCCTAATTCGATTGGAATGGAGCCAATGAAAAGTGGTTTTTGATTTCATGATAACTTCGGGTTTGTTCATTTTTTGCGAATTGCTAGTCTAATTCGATTGGAATCGAGCCAATGAAAAGTGGTTTTCGATTTCATGATAACTTCGGGTTTGTTTGTTTTTGGTGAAATGCAAGTCTAATTCGAATAGAATCGAGCCAAATGGAAAGTAGTTTTTGCTTTCATGACAACTTCGGGTTTGTTCATATTTTACGAATTGCTGGTCTAATTCGATTGGAATCGAGCCAATGAAAAGTGGGTTTTGATTTCACGATAACTTTGGGTTTGTCTGTTTTCGGCGAATGGCATGTCTAATTCTATTGGAATTGAGCCAATGAAAGGTGGTTTTTCGATTTCATGATAATTTTGGGATTGTTCGTGTTTGACAAATTGCTAGTCTAATTCAATTGGAATGGAGCCAATGAAATGTGGTTTTTGATTTCATGATAACTTCGGGTTTGTTCGTTTTTGGCGAACTGCTAGTCTAATTCGATTGGAATCGAGCCAATGAAAGGTGGTTTTTCGATTTCATGATAACTTCGGGTTTGATCGTTTTCGGCAAATTGCTAGTCTAATTCGATTGGAATCGAGCCAATGAAAGGTGGTTTTTCGATTTCATGATAACTTCGGGTTTGATCGTTTTCGGCAAATTGCTAGTCTAATTCGATTGGAATCGAGCCAATGAAAAGTGGTTTTCCATTTCATGATAACTTCAGGTTTGTTCGTTTTCGGCGAATTGCTAGTCTAAGTCGATTGGAATCGAGCTAATGAAAAGTGGTTTTCAATTTAAAGATAACTTCTGGTTTGTTCGTTTTTGGCGAATTGCTAGTCTAATTCGATTGGAATGGAGTTAAGGAAAAGTGGTTTTTGATTTCATGATAACTTCGGGTTTGTTCGTTTTTTGCGAACTGCTAGTCTAATTCGATTGGAATCGAGCCAATGAAAAGTGGTTTTTGATTTCATGATAACTTCGGGTTTGTTCCTTTTTTGCAAGTTGTTAGCTAATTCGATTGGAATGGAGCCAATGAAAAGTGGTTTTTGATTTCATGATAACATCGGGTTTGATCGTTTTCAGCAATTCGCTAGTCTAATTCGATTTTAACCGTGCCAATGAAATGAGGTTTTTGATTTCATGATGACTTCGGGTCTGTTCATTTTTGGTGAGTTGTTAGTCTAATTTGATTGGAATGGAGCCAATGAAAAGTGGATTTCGATTTCACGATAACTACAGGTTTGTTCGTGTTTGGCGAATTGCTTGTCTAATTCGATTGGAATTGAGCCAATGAAAAGTGGTTATCCATTTCATGGTAATTTCGAGCTTGTTCGTTTTCGGCAAATTACGAGTTTAATTCGATTGGAATCGAGCATATGAAAAGTGGTTTTCGATTTCATGATAACTTCGGTTTTGGTCATTTTTTGCGAATT
>NW_019268402.1:0-4839 GCF_002742605.1 Olea europaea var. sylvestris
CGAAGTTATCATGAAATCAAAACCCACATTTCATTGGCTCGATCCCAATCGAGTTAGACTAGCAATTAGCCGAAAACGAACAAGCCCGAAGTTATCATGAAATCAAAAACCACTTTTCATTGGCTAGATTCCAATCGAATTAGAATAACAATTCATCGAAAATGATCAAACTCAAAGTTATCATGAAATCAAGAACCACTTTTCATTGGCTCGGTTCCAGTCGAATTAGACTAGCAATTTCCGAAAATGATCAAATCCGAAGTTATCATGAAATCAAAACCACTTTTCATTGGCTCGATTCCAATTGAATTAGACTAGCAATTCGCCGAAAACAAACAAACCCGAAGTCATCTTTAAATCAAAAATTACTTTTCATTAGCTCAATTCCAATCGAATTAGACTGGCATTTCGTAAAAAATGAACAAACTTGAAGTTATCAGGAAATCAAAAATCACTTTTCATTGGCTCAATTCCAATCGAATAAGACTAGCAATTAGCCGAAAGCGAACAAACCCGAAGTTATCATAAAATCAAAAACCACTTTTCAATGGCTCAATTCTAATCAAATTAGACTAGCAATTTTTCGAAAATGAGGAAACCCGAAGTTATCATGAAATCGAAAGCCACTTTTCATTAGGTCGATTCCAATTGAATTAGACTAGCGATTCGTCGAAAATGATCAAACCCAAAGTTATCATGAAATCAAAACCTACTTTTCATTGGCTCGATTACAATCAAATTAGACTAGCAATTAGCCGAAAATGAACAAACCCGAAGTTATCATGAAACCAAAAACCACTTTTCATAGGCTAGAATCCAATCGAATTAGAATAGCAATTCTTCGAAAATGATCAGACTCAAAGTTATCTTGAAATCGAGAACCACTTTTCATTGGCCCGATTCCAATCTAATTAGACTAGCAATTTTCGAAAATGATCAAATCCGAAGTTATCATGAAATCAAGAACCACTTTTCATTGGCTCGATTCCAATCGAATTAGACTAGCAATTCGCCAAAAATGATCAAACCCGAAGTTATCATGAAATCAAAAATCACTTTTCATTGGCTCAATTCCAATGGAATTAGACTAGCAACTCGTCGAAAATGATCAAACCCGAAGTCATCATGAATTCAAAAATCAATTTTCAAGAACCAGTTTTCATTGGCTCGATTCCAATCGAATTAGGCTTGCAATTCGCCGAAAATGATCAAACCGAAGTTATCATGAAATCAAGAACCACTTCTTATTGGCTCGATTCCAATCTAATTAGACTAGCAATTTGTTAAAGACGATGAAACCCGATGTTATCATCAAATCAAAAACCACTTTTCATTGGATCGATTCCAATCGAATTAGACTAGCATTATGCAAAAAACGAACAAACCTGAAGTTATCTTGAAATCAAAAACCACTTTTCGTTGGCTCGATTCTAATCGAATTAGACTAGCAATTTGTTAAAGACGATCAAACCCGATGTTATCATCAAATCGAAAACCACTTTTCATTGGCTCGATTCCAATCGAATTAGGCTAGCAATTAGCCAAAAATGAACAAACACGAAGTTATCATGAAATCAAAAACAACTTTTCATTGGCTCGATTCCAATCGAATTAGACTAGCAATTCGTCAAACACGAACAAATCCAAAGTCATCATGAAATCAAAAACAACTTTTCATTGGGTCGATTCCAATCGAATTATGCTAGCATTACGTAAAAAATGAACAAGCCTGAAGTTATCAAGAAACTAAAAACCACTTTTCATTGGGTCGATTTCAATCGAATTAGACAAGCAATTCGCCAAAGACGAACAGACCCGATGTTATCAAGAAATCGAAAGCTACTTTTCATTGGCTCGATTCCAATCGAATTAGACTAAAAATTTACCAAAGACAAACAAACTCTATGTTATCAAGAAATCGAAAGCCATGTTTAATTGGCTCGATTCTAATCGAATTAGACGAACAATTTGCCAAAAATGAACGAACCCGAACTTTTCCTGAAATCAAAAACCACTTTCAATTGGCTCGATACCAATCGAATTAGACTTGCATTTCGCCAAAAATGAACAAACCTGAAGTTATACTGAAATGAAAAACCACTTTTCGTTGGCTCGATTCCAATCGAATTAGACTAGCATTTCGCCAAAAACGAACAAACCCAAAGTCATGATGAAATCAAAAATCACCTTTTATTGGCTCGATTCCAATCGAATTAGACTAGCATTACGCAAAAAATGAACAAACCCAAAATTATCATGAAATCAAAAACTACTTTTCATTGGCTCGATTCCAATCGAATTAGACTAGCAATTCGCCAAAAACAAACTAACCCGAAGCCATCATACAATCATAAACCACTTTTCATTGGCTCGATTCCAGTAGAATTGCACAAGCAATTCGTCGAAATGACCAAACCCGAAGTTATCATGAAATGAAAAACCACTTTTCATTGGCTCGATTCCAATCGAATGAGACTAGCATTTCCCCAAAAATGAAGAAACACGAAGTTATCATGAAATCAAAAACTACTTTTCATTGATTCGATTCGAATCGAATTAGACTAGCATTTCACCAAAAACGAACAAACCCCAAATCATCATGAAATCAAAAACCACTTTTCATTGGCTCGATTCCAATCGAATTAGACTAGCAATTCGCCAAAAATGATCAAAAACGAAGTTATCATGAAATCAAAAACCACTTTTCATTGGCTCGATTCCAATCAAATTAGGCTAGCAATTAGTCAAAAATGAACAAACATGAAGTTATCATGAAATCAAAAACAACTTTTCATTAGCTCGATTCCAATCGAATTAGACTAGCAATTCGTCAAAAATGAACAAACCCAAAGTCATCATGAAATCAAAAACAACTTTTCATTTGCTCGATTCCAATCGAATTAGACTAGCATTACGTAAAAAATGAACAAGCCCGAAGTTATCAAGAAACCAAAAACCACTTTTCATTGGCTCGATTTCTATCGAATTAGACAAGCAATTCGCCAAAGACGAACAAACCTGATGTTATCAAGAAATCGAAAGCCACTTTTCATTGGCTCGATTCCAATCGAATTAGACAAAAAATTTGCCAAAGACGAACAAACTCGATGTTATCAATAAATCGAAAGCCACTTTTAATTGGCTCGATTTTAATCGAATTAGACGAACAATTTGTCAAAAATGAACAAACTCGAAGATACCATGAAATCAAGAACCACTTTCAATTGGCTCGATTCCAATCGAGTTAGACTAGCATTTCGCCAAAAATGAACAAACCAAAAGTTATCATGAAATGAAAAACCACTTTTCATTGGCTTGATTCCAATCGAATTAGACTAGCATTAAGCCAAAAACGAACAAACCCGAAGTCATCATGAAATCAAAAATCACTTTTTATTGGCTCGATTCCAATCGAATTAGACTAGCATTACGCAAAAAATGAACAAACCAGAAGTTATCATGAAATCAAAAACCACTTTTCATTGGCTCGATACCAATCGAATTAGATAGCAATTTCCTAAAATGATCAAATCCGGAGTTATCAAGAAATCAAAACCACTTTCCATTAGCTCAATTCCAATCGAATTAGACTAGCAATTTTCGAAAATGATCAAATTCGAAGTTATCATGAAATCAAAACCACTTTTTATTGGCTCGATTCCAATTGAATTAGGCTAGCAATTCACCAAAAAAAAAAACAAAACCGATGTTATCATGAAATCAAAAAGCCCTTTTCATTGGCTCGATTCCAATCGAATTATGAAATCGAAAATCCCTTTTCATTTGCTCGATTCCAATCGAATTAGACTAGCAATTTGCCGAAAACAATCAAACCCGAAGTTATCATGAAATCAAAAACCACTTTTCACTGGCTCGATTCCAATCGAATTAGACAAGCAATTTTTCGAAAACAATCAAACCTGAAGTTATCATGAAACAGAAAGCCACTTTTCATTGGCTCGAATCCAATCAAAATAGATTAGCAATTCGCCGAAAATGATCAAACCCGAAGTTATCATGAAATAAACAACCACTATTCATTGGCTGGATTCCAATCGAATTAGACTACCAATTAGCCGAAAATGAACAAACCCAAAGTTATCATGAAATCAAAAATCACTTTTCATTGGCTCGAATCCAATCGAAATAGATTAGCAATTCGCCGAAAATGATCAAACCCGAAGTTATCATGAAATAAAAAAACCACTTATTATTGGCTCGATTCCAATTGAATTAGACTAGCAATTAGCCGAAAATGAACATACCCGAAGTTATCATGAAATCAAAAATCACTTTTCATTGGCTCGAATCCAATCGAAATAGATTAGCAATTCGCCGAAAATGATCAAACCCGAAGTTATCATGAAATAAAAAAACCACTTATTATTGGCTCGATTCCAATCGAATTAGACTAGCAATTAGCCGAAAATGAACATACCCGAAGTTATCATGAAATTAAAAACCACTTTTCATTGGCTCGATTCCGATCGAATTAGACTAGCAATTCATCTAAAATGAGTAAACCTGAAGTTATCATGAAATCAAAAACTACTTTTCATTGGCTCGATTCCAATCAACTTAGTCTAGCAATTAGCAAAAAATGAACAAACCCGAAGTTATCATGGAATCAAAAACCGCTTTCATTAGCTCGATTCCAATCGAATTAGACTAGTAATTCGCCAAAAACAAACAAACCCGAAGTCATCATAAAATCAAAAACCACTTTTCATTGGCTCAATTCCAGTACAATTGGACAAGCAATTCGTCGAAAATGATCAAACCCGAAGTTATCATGAAATCAAAAACCACTTTTCATTGGCTCGATTCCAATCGAATTAG
>NW_019268403.1:0-4838 GCF_002742605.1 Olea europaea var. sylvestris
TTGCACACTGTGTCCGTTTTGGGCCTATAAGTACTTTCTGGAAATGTAGCGACCATTTTGGATTGAACTCACCCCTTCGTCGTGACGTATGACGAATTTCAGCCATTTTCTGAAAGAATTAGCACTTTTACACTTGGAAGGCTTGGATAGTCGGCGTACGAAGAATTTATCGTACCTTTTGCACACGGTGTCCGTTTTGGGCCCATAAGTACTTTTTGGAAATGTAGAGACCCTTTTGGATTGAACTCAAAACTTCGTCGTGACGTATGACGGATTTCGGCCATTTTTTGAAAGAGAGAGCAATTTTATGATTGAAGGCTTGGATAGTCGGCGTACGACGAATTGAGCATAACTTTTGCAAGTGGTGTCCATTTCGGGCCCATATGTACTTTTTGAAAATGTAGCGACCGTTTTGGATCGAACTCACAACATCGTCATGACATATGAGGGATTTCGGCCATTTTTCGAAAGAACGAGCACTTCTATATTTGGAACGCTCGGATAGTCGGCGTACGAAGAATTGAGCGTAACTCTTGAAAGAGGTGTCCGTTTCGGGCCCATAAGTACTTTTTGGAAATGTAGCGACCCTTTTGGATTGAACTCACTACTTCGTCGTGACGTATGAGGAATTTTGGCCATTTATTGGAAAGAGTGAGCAGTTTTATGCTTGGAAGGCTTGGATTGTCGGCGTACGAAGAATTGAGCGTAACTTTTGCACACAGTGTCCGTTTTGGGCCCATAAGTACTTTTCGGAAATGTAGCGACATTTTTGGATTGAACTCACTACTTCGTCGTGACGTATGAGGGATTTTGGTCATTTTTTGGAAAGAGTGAGCAGTTTTATGTTTGGAAGGCTTGGATAGTCGGCGTTCGTAGAATTGAGCGTAACTTTTGCACACGGTGTCCGTTTTGGGCCCATAAGTACTTTTTGGAAATGTAGCGACCGTTTTGGATTGAACTCACCACGTCGTCGTGACGTATGATAGATTTCGGCCATTTTCTAAAAGAATTAGCACTTTTATACTTGGAAGGCTTGGATAGTCAGCGTACGAAGAATTTATCGTACCTTTTGCACACGGTGTCCGTTTTGGGCCCATAAGTACTTTTTGGAAACGTAGAGACCCTTTTGGGTTGAACTCAAGACTTTGTCGTGACGTATGATGAATTTTGGCCATTTTTTGAAAGAAAGAGCAATTTTATGATTGAAGGCTTGGATAGTCGGCGTACGAAGAATTGAGCGTACCTTTTGCACACGGAGTCCGTTTTGGGCCCATAAGTACTTTTTGGAAATGTAGCGACCCTTTTGGATTGAACTCACAACTTCGTCGTGACCTATAAGGGATTTCGGCCATTTTTCGAAATAATGTGCAATTTTATGTTTGGAAGGCTTGGATAGTCAGCGTACGAAGAATTGAGCGTAACTTTTGCACACGGTGTCCGTTTTGGGCCCATAAGTACTTTTTGGAAATGTAGCGACCCTTTTGGATTGAACTCACAACTTCGTCGTGACATATGAGGGATTTCGGCCATTTTTCGAAAGAACGAGCACGTCTATATTTGGAACGCTGGGATAGTCGGCCTACGAAGAATTGAGCGTAACTCTTGCAAGAGGTGTCCGTTTCGGGCCCATAAGTACTTTTTGGAAATGTAACGACCCTTTTGGATTGAACTCACTACGTCGTCGTGCCGTATGAGGGATTTTGGCCATTTTTTGGAATGAGTGAGTAGTTTTATGTTTGGAAGGCTTGGATAGTCGGCGTACGAAGAATTGAGCGTAACTTTTGCACACGGTGTCCGTTTTGGGCCCGTAAGTACTTTTTGGAAATGTAGCGAACCTTTTGGATTGAACTCACCAGTTCATCGTGACGTAAGATGGATTTCGGCCATTTTCTGAAAGAATTAGCACTTTTATACTTGGAAGGCTTGGATAGTCGGCGTATTAAGAATTGAGAGTACCTTTTGCACACGGTGTCCGTTTTGGGCCCATAAGTACTTTTTGGAAATGTAGCGACCCTTTTGGATTGAACTCACTACTTGGACGTGACGTCTGAGGGATTTTGGCCATTTTCTGGAAAGAGTGAGCGGTTTTATGTTTGGAAGGCTTGGATAGTCGACATACGAAGAATTGAGCGTAACTTTTGCACACGGTGTCCGTTTTGGGCCCATAAGTACATTTTGAAAATGTAGCGGCCGTTTTGGATTGAACTCACCACTTCGTCGTGACATATGAGGGATTTTATCCATTTTCTAAAAGAATTAGCACTTTTATACTTGGAAGGCTTGGATAGTCGGCGTACGAAGAATTGAGCGTACCTTTTGCACAAGGTGTCCGTTTTGGGCCCATAAGTACTTTTTGGAAATGTAGCGACCCTTTTGGATTAAACTCACTACTTCATCGTGACGTATGAGGGATTTTGGCCATTTTTTGGAAAGAGTGAACAATTTTATGTTTGGAAGGCTTGGATAGTCGGCGTACGAAGAATTGAGCGTACCTTTTGCACAAGGTGTCCGTTTTGGGCCCATAAGTACTGTTTTGAAATGTAGCGACCCTTTTGGATTGAACTCACTACTTCATCGTAACGTATGAGGGATTTTGGCCATTTTTTGGAAAGAGTGAACAATTTTATGTTTGGAAGGCTTGGATAGTCGGCGTACGAAGAATTGAGCGTAACTTTTGCACACGGTGTCCGTTTTGGGCCCATAAGTACTTTTTGGAAATGTAGCGACCGTTTTGGATTGAGCTCACCACTTCGTCGTGACATATGACGGATTTCGGCCATTTTCAAAAAGAATTAGCACTTTTATTCTTGGAAGGCTTTGATAGTCAGCGTACGAAGAATTGAGCGAACCTTTTGCACACGGTGTCCGTTTTGGGCCCATAACTACTTTTTGGAAATGTAGCGACCCTTTTGGATTAAACTCACTACTTCATCGTGACGTATGAGGGATTTTTGCCATTTTTTCAAAAGAGTGAGTAGTTTTATGTTTGGAAGGCTTGGATAGTCGACGTACGAAGAATTGAGCGTAACTTTTGCACTCTGTGTCCGTTTTGGGCCCATAAATACATTTTGGAAATGTAGCGACCGTTTTGGATTGAACTAACCACCTCGTCGTGACGTATGACAGATTTCGGCCATTTTCTGAAAAAATTAGCACTTTTACACTTGGAAGGCTTGGATAGTCGGCGTACGAAGAATTTATCGTACCTTTTGCACACGGTGTCCGTTTTGGGCCCATAAGGACTTTTGGGAAATGTAGCGACCCTTTTGGATTGAACTCACCACTTCGTCGTGACGTATGACGGATTTCGGCCATTTTCTGAAAAAATTAGCACTTTTACACTTGGAAGGCTTGGATAGTCGGCGTACGAAGAATTGAGCGTACCTTTTGCACACGGTGGCCGTTTTGGGCCCATAAGTACTTTTTAGAAATGTAGCGACCCTTTTGGATTGAACTCACCACTTCGTCGTGACGTATGACGGATTTCGGCCATTTTCTGAAAAAATTAGCACTTTTACACTTGGAAGGCTTGGATAGTCGGCGTACGAAGAATTGAGCGTACCTTTTGCACACGGTGTCCGTTTTGGGCCCATAAGTACTTTTTGGAAATGTAGCGACCCTTTTGGATTGAACTCACAACTTCGTCGTGACATTTGAGGGATTTCGGCCATTTTTCGAAAGAACGAGAACTTCTACATTTGGAACGCTCAGATAGTCGGCGTACGAAGAATTGCGTAACTTTTGCACACGGTGTCCGTTTTGGGCCCATAAGTACTTTTTAGAAATGTAGCGACCCTTTTGGATTGAACTCACTACTTCGTCGTGACGTCTGTGGGATTTTGGCCATTTTCTAGAAAGAGTGAGCAGTTTTATGTTTGGAAGGCTTGGATAGTCAGCATACGAAGAATTGAGCATAACTTTTGCACACGGTGTTCGTTTTGGGCCCATAAGTACTTTTTGGAAATGTAGCGACCGTTTTGGATAGAACTCACCACTTCGTCGTGACGTATGATCGATTTTGTCCATTTTCTGAAAGAATTAGCACTTTTATACTTGGAAGGCTTGGATAGTCGGCATACGAAGAATTGAGTGGTCCTTTCGCACATGGTGTCCGTTTCAGGCCCATAAGTACAATTTGGAAATGTAGCGACCCTTTTGGGTTGAACTCACTACTTCGTCGTGACATATGAGAGATTTCGGCCATTTTTCGGAAAGAGTGAGCAGTTTTATGTTTGGAAGGCTTGGATAGTCGGCGTACGAAGAATTCAGCGTAACTTTTGCACACGGTGTCCGTTTTGGGCCCATAAGTACTTTTTGGAAATGTAGCGACCGTTTTGGATAGAACTCACCACTTCGTCGTGACATATGAGAGATTTCGGCCATTTTTCGGAAAGAGTGAGCAGTTTTATGTTTGGAAGGCTTGGATAGTCGGCGTACGAAGAATTCAGCGTAACTTTTGCACACGGTGTCCGTTTTGGGCCCATAAGTACTTTTTGGAAATGTAGCGACCGTTTTGGATAGAACTCACCACTTCGTCGTGACATATGAGAGATTTCGGCCATTTTTCGGAAAGAGTGAGCAGTTTTATGTTTGGAAGGCTTGGATAGTCGGCATACGAAGAATTGAGCGTAACTTTTGCACACGGTGTCCGTGTTGGGCCCATAATTACTTTTTGGAAATGTAGCGACCCTTTTGGATTGAACTCTCCACTTCGTCGTGACGTATGACGGATTTCAGCCATTTTCTGAAAGAATTAGCACTTTTATTCTCGGAAGGCTTGGATAGACGGCGTACGAAGAATTGAGCGTACCTTTTGCACACGGTGTCCGTTTTGGGCC
>NW_019268404.1:0-4837 GCF_002742605.1 Olea europaea var. sylvestris
AAGTTGGGAGTTCAATCCAAAACGATCGCAACATTTCCAAAAAGTACTTATGGTCCAAAAAAGGACACCGGGTGCAAAAGTTGCGCTCCATTCTTCGTACGTCAACAATCAAAGCGTTCCAAATATGCAAGTGCTCATTCTTTCGAAAAATGGCCAAAATCCCTCATACGTCACGACGAAGTTGTGAGTTCAATCCAAATCGGACGCTACATTTCCAAAAAGTACTTATGGTCCCAAAACCGACACCGTGTGTAAAAGTTACGCTCAATTCTTCGTACGCCGGCAATCCAAGCGTTCCGAATATGCAAGTACTCACTCTTTCAAAAAATGGCCGAAATCCCTCATACGTCACGACGAAGTTGTGAGTCCAATCCAAAATGGTCGATACATTTCCAAAAAGTACTTATGGTCCGTAAAAGGACACCGGTTGTAAAAGTTGCGCTCAATTCTTCGTACGTCAGCAATCCAAGCTTTACGAATATGCAAGTGCTCTGTCTTTCAAAAAATGGCCAAAATCCCTCTACGTCACGAGAAGGTTGTGAGTTCAATCCAAAACGGTCGCTACATTTCCAAAAAGTGCTTATTGTCCAAAAACGGACACCGGGTGCAAAAGTTGCGCTCAATTCTTCGTACGTCGACAATCGAAGCGTTCGAATTATACAAGTGCTCATTCTTTCGAAAAGTGGCTAAAATCCCTCATACTTCACGACGAAGTTGTGAGTTCAATCCAAAACGGTCGCTACATTTCCAAAAAGTACTTATGGTCCTAAAAGGACACCGTGTGCAAAAGTTACGCTCAATTCTTTGTACGCCGGCAATCCAAGCGTTCCAAATATGCAAGTGCTCGTTCTTTCGAAAAATGGCCAAAATCCCTCGTACGTCATGACGAAGTTGTGAGTTCAATCCAAATCGGACGCTACATTTCCAAAAAGTACTTATGGTCCTAAAAGGACACCGTGTGCAAAAGTTACGCTCAATTCTTTGTACGCCGGCAATCCAAGCGTTCCAAATATGCAAGTGCTCGTTCTTTCGAAAAATGGCCAAAATCCCTCGTACGTCATGACGAAGTTGTGAGTTCAATCCAAATCGGACGCTACATTTCCAAAAAGTACTTATGGTCCCAAAAAGGACACCGGGTGCAAAAGTTGCGCTCCATTCTTCGTACGTCGACAATCCAAGCGTTCCAAATATGCAAGTGCTCGTTCTTTCGAAAAATGGCCAAAATCCCTCGTACGTCATGACGAAGTTGTGAGTTCAATCCAAATCGGACGCTACATTTCCAAAAAGTACTTATGGTCCCAAAACCGACACCGTGTGTAAAAGTTACGCTCAATTCTTCGTACGCCGGCAATCCAAGCGTTCCGAATATGCAAGTGCTCACTCTTTCGAAAAATGGCCGAAATCCCTCATACGTAACGACGAAGTTGGGAGTTCAATCCAAAACGGTCGCTACATTTCAAAAAAGTACTTATGGTCCCAAAAAGGACACCGGGTGCAAAAGTTGCGCTCAATTATTCGTACGTCGACAATCCAAGCGTTCCAAATATGCAAGTGCTCATTCTTTCGAAAAATGGTCGAAATCCCTCGTACGTCACGACGAAGTTGTGAGTTCAATCCAAAACGGTCGCTACATTTCAAAAAAGTACTTATGGTCCCAAAAAGGACACCGGGTGCAAAAGTTGCGCTCAATTCTTCGTACGTCGACAATCCAAGCGTTCCAAATATGCAAGTGCTCACACTTTCGAAAAATGGCCAAAATCCCTCATACGTCACGACGAAGTTGTTAGTTCAACCCAAAACGGTCGCTACATTTCCAAAAAGTTCTTATGGTCCCAAAATAGACACCGTGTGCAAAAGTTAAGCTCAATTCTTAGTACGCCAGCAATCCAAGCGTTCCAAATATGCAAGTGCGCACACTTTCGAAAAATGGCCAAAATCCCTCATACGTCACGACGAAGTTGTGAGTTCAACCCAAAACGGTCGCTACATTTCCAAAAAGTACTTATGGTCCCAAAACAGACACCGTGTGCAAAAGTTACGCTCAATTCTTCGTACGTCGGCAATCCAAGCGTTCCAAATATGTAAGTGCTCACTCTTTCTAAAAATGGCCGTAATTCCTCATACGTCACGATGAAGTTGGGAGTTCAATCCAAAACGGTAGCTACATGTCCAAAAAGTACTTATGGTCCCAAAAAGGACACCGGGTGCAAAAGTTGCGCTCCATTCTTCGTACGTCGACAATCCAAGCGTTCCAAATATGCAAGTGCTCGTTCTTTCGAAAAATGGCCAAAATCCCTCGTATGTCACGACAAAGTTGTGAGTTCAATCCAAATCAGTCGCTACATTACCAAAAAGTACTTATGGTCCCAAAACCGACACCGTGTGCAAAAGTTGCGCTCAATTCTTCGTACATCGGCAATCCAAGCGTTCCAAATATGCAAGTGCTCACTCTTTCGAAAAATGGCCGAAATCCCTCATACGTCACGACGAAGATGGGAGTTCAATCCAAAACGGTCGCTACATTTCCAAAAAGTACTTATGGTCCCAAAAAGGACACCGGGTGCAAAAGTTGCACTCAATTATTCGTACGTCGACAATCCAAGCATTCCAAATATGCAAGTACTCACTCTTTTGAAAAATGGCCGAAATCCCTCGTACGTCACGACGAAGATGGGAGTTCAATCCAAAACGGTCGCTACATTTCCAAAAAGTACTTATGGTCCCAAAATGGACACCGTGTGCAAAAGTTATACTCAATTCTTCGTACGCCGGCAATCCAAGCGTTCCAAATATGCAAGTGCTCACTCTTTTGAAAAATGGCCGAAATCCCTCGTACGTCAAGACGAAGTTGTGAGTTCAATCCAAAACGGTCGCTACATTTCCAAAAAGTACTTATGGTCCCAAAATGGACACCGTGTGCAAAAGTTATACTCAATTCTTCGTACGCCGACAATCCAAGCGTTCCAAATATACAAGTGCTCACTCTTTCGAAAAATGGCCGAAATCCCTCATACGTCACGACGAAGTTGTGAGTCCAATCCAAAATGGTCGCTACATTTCCAAAAAGTACTTATGGTCCCAAAAAGGACATCGGTTGCAAAAGTTGCGCTCAATTCTTCGTACGTTGGCAATCCAAGCTTTACAAATATGCAAGTGCTCTGTCTTTCAAAAAATGGCCAAAATCCCTCTACGTCACGAGAAGGTTGTGAGTTCAATCCAAAACGGTCGCTACATTTCCAAAAAGGACTTACGGGCACAAAAAGGACACCGTGTGCAAAAGTTATGCTGAATTCTTCGTACGTCGGGAATCCAAGCGTTCCAAATATGCAAGTGCTCATTCTGTCGAAAAATGGCCAAAATCCCTCGTACGTCACGACGAAGTGGTGAGTTCAATCCAAATCGGTCGCTACATTTCCAAAAAGTACTTATGGTCCTAAAAGGACACCGTGTGCAAAAGTTATGCTGAATTCTTCGTACGTCGGGAATCCAAGCGTTCCAAATATGCAAGTGCTCATTCTGTCGAAAAATGGCCAAAATCCCTCGTACGTCACGACGAAGTGGTGAGTTCAATCCAAAACGGTCGCTACATTTCCAAAAAGTACTTATGGTCCCAAAACGGGCACCGTGTGCAAAAGTTACGCTCAATTCTTCGTACGTCGGGAATCCAAGCGTTCCAAATATGCAAGTGCTCACTCTTTCGAAAAATGGCTCAAATCCCTCATACGTCACGACGAAGTTGGGAGTTCAATCCAAAACGGTCGCTACATTTCCAAAAAGTACTTATGGTCCCAAAATGGACACCGGGTGCAAAAGTTACGCTCAATTCTTCGTACGCTGACAATCCAAGCGTTCCAAATATACAAACTGTCGCTACATTTCCAAAAGGTACTTATGATCCCAAAACGGACACCGGGTGCCAAAGTTGCGCTCAATTCTTCGTACGCTGACAATCCAAGCGTTCCAAATATACAAACTGTCGCTACATTTCCAAAAGGTACTTATGATCCCAAAACGGACACCGGGTGCCAAAGTTGCGCTCAATTCTTCGTACGCTGACAATCCAAGCGTTCCAAATATACAAACTGTCGCTACATTTCCAAAAGGTACTTATGATCCCAAAACGGACACCGGGTGCCAAAGTTGCGCTCAATTCTTCGTACGCTGACAATCCAAGCGTTCCAAATATGCAAGTGCTCATTCTTTCGAAAAATTGCCGAAATCCCTCGTACGTCACGACGAAGTTGTGAGTTCAATCCAAATCGGTCGCTACATTTCCAAAAGGTACTTATGGTCCCAAAACGGACACCGTGTGCAAAAGTTACGCTCAATTCTTCGTACGCCGGCAATCCAAGCGTTCCAAATATACAAGTACACACTCTTTCGAAAAACAGCCGAAATCCCTCGTACGTCACGACGAAGTGGTGAGTTCAACCCAAAACGGTCGCTACGTTTCCAAAAAGTACTTATGGTCCCAAAACGGACATCGGGTGCAAAAGTTACGCTCAATTCTTCGTACATCGACAATCCAAGCTTTACAAATATGCAAGTGCTCAGTCTTTCAGAAAATGGCCAAAATCCCTCTACGTCACAAGAAGGTTGTGAGTTCAATCCAAAATGGTCGCTACATTTCCAAAGAATACTTATGGTCCCATAATGGACACCGGGTGCAAAAGTTACGCTCAATTCTTCGTACGTCGAAAATCCAAGCGTTCCAAATATGCAATTGCTCATTCTTTCGAAAAATGGCCGAAATACCTCATACGTCACGAAGAAGTTGTGAGTTAAATCCTAAACGGTCGCTACATTTCCAAAAAGGACTTACTGGCCCAAAACGGAC
>NW_019268405.1:0-4837 GCF_002742605.1 Olea europaea var. sylvestris
TGAGTGTACACGATGAATGAGCAAAATGAAGCGAGTCCTTCGGGAACTGGCGTTCGTAAAACGAACCAGGTACACCAGCCGCGTAGTATTTTCTTTCTGGTGGAAGCGAAGCAAAAAGAGTGTTGAAATCGTTGGAGATTCGGTCATTAAAGAAGACTTGAAACTCAGGGACTCGTGAATCCGATAATTCAGTTTCGAACTTTTTCCGTACTGCTTCAACTATTGTTTGAATTGCAATGAACGTATTAGGCCCTGTAGAGCAGCCGAAATCTGCAATACGAAAAGTATCTACTGAAGTTGAGGAGAGCTTTTCGATGTCTAGATTTTTGTTAATTCCTTCTGTTATAATTTCTTTCGCTGTCTCCACCGCTCCTCCCTGCAGAAGAACCAGATTAAAATCATATTTATACAATGGATTCACTATTTTTTTTATTTAAAGTCAAGCTAACTATTGGTATCCCAAAATTAAGATGGAAACTACCTGGTATCTTGAGTTCTTCGCATAGCTTTCAGTCCCAATCCCTCCATTCATTGCAGATTCGGTAGGCATCTTTAATCTATGTAGAGAAACAAGTTTGCAATTTTTACTTTTATTTTTTTACGCATATGTGCATAGTAATTTTAGTCTTAGCTGTCTGCGTATATAATATGTGGCCAATAATAAAAGGTTGACCCCAACTTAAAGGTCCTCATCGTCCCATTCTTGGAGTATCGTGAGAAGGGTTAATAGCGAGATGTGTCCTAGCAGGTTAGGGAACAAGAGCTGCCCGTATATTAGTGCCCATAAAAAGTCTCAATTCATATTTCAGAAGTCGAACCCTCACACTGCGACTGTCAGCAAAATTCAATATACTTAACCTTTATCCTAAAAAAAGGTTGAACCCTAACCTTAAGGGCCCCCACGGACCTTGCCCTGGACCATCGTGGAGGAGGTAAATCGTAGAATGTGCCTCCCAGGAGCCAGGGTGGAGAGCATATGGATAGGCCAAGGCTGTTAACCCATATGGTAACTCTCGCTTGCAACAAAGTCAATTCCATCTTGTGGGGAATCGACCGCTGCACACTGCCGCGCTGAGCCCTATCCGCCCTCCTCTTTATCACTGAGAGATATGTCCTGAAGGCTACTTCACCTTTATCCTTTGTATCACTGGATATATTCCAAGGGGCAATATGTGGCCAATAATGTATGGGCGCTGCTTAACGTAAAGGTTGTGAACTCCTCCTGAGTACGCATAACATGGGGGGCGTGGGGGTTGGTGGAGTTTTTGGAAGTTTTATATACAGGTGGGACACACCTGATGTGAGTGGTAAACCAGCAAAATCTGAATGTATCAGTGTTATGGGCCCTCACAAGAAAAGATAGGCTAACGAATCACAGTAATTTAAAAAAAAAAAAGAGAAACCGAGTAAGTGAGGATGAAACCTTTCACCGATGGACCAACACAAATTACTAATTTCATTTTTTTTTATTGATAATTAAATCTCTGTTTAAGCTCCCGTTCTTCAATATTCTTTTTTTCTTGAACTCATTTCCAATCACATAATATTTTAATAAAAAAATCTTATACTTAAACGTAAATTTTTTTCTACTTTTTGATCACACATTCTAAAAATAAAACAAAATCATTTTTTACAAAATATGTTCTAAAAATGAGGATCAAACATGAGCTATATTGTATTGATTATATGATAAGTCTAATTCAATATATGTAAAATGGACTTATTAGTTGATAATTAGGTTTGAAACACAATTAAATTTAAATGGGGAACCTTACAATTAATATTCTAATGAGAAATTTCCGGATACACCTTATATTTAGGACGTAAATATATAATTTGTTATATTTTATAAATTTACATTTTGCACTGTACTTTAGTTAAATAAATAAAGTATTTAAATTGATTTAAGCTGGCCACTTAATTCAACAAATGTTGACAGCAATCAATGGGCATTGTAGAATTGTTTAATATTTGATTAAATTTCTTACTATTTTCTACTAATATATGGTACACTAGATTCCTACCCCAAATATTAATTAACAATTATCCATGCATGGACGCGTTTCACGTGACTCACCTACTCCCCCACTCTATTATTATAAAGACTCACCTACTCCCCCACTCTATTATTAATTTATAGGATAATTGAAGTAAAAGTTCCAGACATTTGAATCACCGGTAGAGATTTTATTTTTGATGAGGGTAAAATGATACTTTCACATTTACCACATTAAGGCCCCATTTGTTTATCATTTTTTGGCCAAAAAAATAAAAAATATGATCGTTATTTATTACATTAAGTTACCATATTTGAATTCGTCTCTCTTGTATGAGTCTCATAACGACTATATTTTTTATTTTTATTCTTATAAGAATGAAAATTAAACAAGGCTAAATAGAAAAAAGAGGAAACATAAATAAATGAGGGTAAAATGGTACACCAAACTATTGTTACCGCAATGGGTGCAATCCTCAAAATTGGAGAAAACATGGAGCATAATTTCCTTCAATTCGACCTAGCTCCCCGACAAATCGAACCAGATGCAACGCACAAGACTCCAGATTATTTTTTCTTAACTCAATACCTTGGTCCGCTGTTTGTAGTCCTCCCTGATTGCAGTTATGTTACTGTAGATGTGTCTTAAGAGATAAATTTTGTTATTTTGAGGATTATTTTCTACATTCTTTCTTTCTGAGTTTGCTCTTCTTCTACTACTGCTGACTTTGATTATGTGCTCAAAATATTTTCCAGAGATGCGAAGAAGGCATGAGTCTCTTGGCTTGTATATTTTTTCCCAAAAGGGGGAAGAAGGTATGACATGATATAAATGTATTCTGTAATTTACAATTTATGGGAGGAAAGCTTATTTGAGTACCATAACTTATTTTTCTTTTTTAACTTAGTGGAAGCACTGGCAAATAAATAAATATTTTGGACTTGACATTGGGATGAAGTTTCTGCCAAATTTGAGAACTTTTGGTAAGGGCAAGAATTTAGTTGCGTTGCGCAGGCAGTTCTCAATTGAGCAATATGCCTGAATTTTTTTCCCCCACTGATTTTCATGTTTAGGGACATGGGTTTCTTGATTTGGTTTGGATTTTGATATGCTGTGATTATTTTTGGTATATGATGGTTTTTTCGTCTACTCTGAGAGGAGTGCCGGGGGCCAGAAGAATGTAACCGTTGGTGGTGGTGGTGGTGGTGATTGGGATGGATTGGGTGGATTTGGGAAGAAGAAGGTACAGATTTTCCATTTCTTTTGTTTTTTAATATGGTAAATATGAAAGTACCGTTTTATCCTCATTGAAATTGATTATAATGTGCTCAAAGTTAAAATTCTTGGTCAATTGACTGAATTTGGATGAAAACTGTTTAGAAGGGCTTCATCTGCAACGTTTGAAAATGTTAGACGTGACGATCGCAACAAATTAAAAGTTTGGAAAAAATTTGTTAGTGTTTTAAAGGTTTGAAACATTTGCTACAATTATCCCTTAATTTAGAAATATTTTTTTTTTTTTTTGATAATCCAGGTGTCCCACCTTAGTTGGACTAAATCCTGGACCTCTAGCCCCCGGCCCCTCAGTGACTAGTGGAGGTAAATAGCAGGTTGTGCCCTTGTTGGTTCTCAGGTTCCCACATGGCTTTTACTCCTTCCCCAAAGGGACCCTCCTCCATGGTTATTACATCACCAAGCTGCTCCAACCCTTCCTCTGATTATTACATCACTTAGCTGCTCCAATCGGGAATCGAACTCCCCACACTTGGTTCCAGAGCCCCCCAATGTGATTGTTTCGCCAACTTGGATGTGCCCTGGGGGGCGCTTAATTTAGAAATATTACGTGTACGTTAGGTGGGGCTACAAGCAAAAGCCAAGGGTATGGGATTCCTATCCACCATTGAAATTCGAGAAATTGTTTTTGATGACATCTAATTTTTTCTACTTTATACTTTTAAAATTATTATGTATTTTGCATTTGAAAATGTTTCCACCATTAAATTATGCCTCCCTGTATTCGAATCCTAAATTCCCTATTGGTTAAAAGTAGTGAATCTTACGAAATGTTAGGATAAAATGTGTATAAAAGTAATAAATTGATAAAAATTATGTTTTGTCAACTTGACCTGACGAAACACCAAATCTTCTTGTAATGGATAGCCAGAAATTAGTTTTGTGGTAGTTAGCCCTTGTTCCTTCGCTCCTTTCTTTTAGGCCACAAAGAAAACCCTTAAGAGGAAATGACCATATTGAGGGTAAAACTATCAAAATAGAAATGAAGGCTGAGGATAAAAGTGAAATTTGTAAAGTTTAGAAATATATACAAGAAATTTTTTTGTAACAAACAAAAGTTCGGAAAATATGTTTCAAACAATCAAACATATATACAAGAAATTTTTTGTAACAAGCCCCCAGGGCATATCTCCCAGTGGCAAAGGGGAGGACGGATAGGGCTCAGCGCGGCAGTGTGCAGAGTTCGATTCCCCGCAAGGTGGAATTGACTTTGTTGCAAGCGGGAGTTACCATATGGTTAACAGTCTTGACCTATCCATATGCTCTCCACCCTGGCTCCTGGGAGGCACATCCTGCGATTTACCTCTTCCACGATGGCCCAGGGCAGGGTCGGTGGGGGCCCTTAAGGTTGGGGTTCAATCTTTTTTTAAGAAATTTTTTGTAACAAACAGAAGTTTGGAAAATATGTTTTAAACAATCAAACTTATCAACAAAGATTGAGCGAGGAAGTACGATTTATTTGGTTGGCGTGGTCTGCAGGTTATTACGTCAGTCCGATAGTTTACTCAGTACGCACTTGAAGGGTAGCGGTTGTGAGTTCTCCCGTC
>NW_019268406.1:0-4835 GCF_002742605.1 Olea europaea var. sylvestris
TTGAACTCACCACTTCGTCGTGGCGTATGAGGGATTTTGGCCATTTTTCCAAAGTGTGAGAACTTGCATATTTGGAAGGCTTGTATTGTCGACGTACGAAGAATTGAGTGTAACTTTTGCACCCAGTGTCCGTTTTGGGCCCGTAAGTCCTTTTTGGAAATGTAGCGACCGTTTTGTATTTAACTCACAACTTCTTCGTAACGTACGAGGGATTTTGGCCATTTTTCGAAAGAGTGAGCACTTGCATATTTGGAACGCCTGGATTGCCGACGTACGAAGAATTGAGCGTAACTTTTGCACCCGGTGTCCGTTTTGGGCCCATAAGTACTTTTTGGAAATGTAGCGACCGTTTTGGATTGAACTCACCACTTCGTCGTGGCGTATGAGGGATTTTGGCCATTTTTCCAAAGTGTGAGAACTTGCATATTTGGAAGGCTTGTATTGTCGACGTACGAAGAATTGAGTGTAACTTTTGCACCCAGTGTCCGTTTTGGGCCCGTAAGTCCTTTTTGGAAATGTAGCGACCGTTTTGTATTTAACTCACAACTTCTTCGTAACGTACGAGGGATTTTGGCCATTTTTCGAAAGAGTGAGCACTTGCATATTTGGAACGCCTGGATTGCCGACGTACGAAGAATTGAGCGTAACTTTTGCACCCGGTGTCCGTTTTGGGCCCATAAGTACTTTTTGGAAATGTAGCGACCGTTTTGGATTGAACTCCAAACTTCGTCGTGACGTATGAGGGATTTCGGCCATTTTTTGAAAGTGTGAGCACTTGCATATTTGGAACGCTTGGATTGTCGGCGTACGAAGAATTGAGCGTAACTTTTGCACACGTTGTCCATTTTGGGACCATAAGTACTTTTTGGAATTGTGGCGACCGTTTTGGATTGAACTCACCACTTCCTCGTGATGTATCAGGGATTTCCGTCAATTTTTCGAAATTGTGAGCACTTGCATATTTGGAAGGCTTGGATTGTCGGCGTACGAAGAATTGAGCGTAACTTTTGCACCCAATGTCCATTTTGGGCCCGTAAGTCCTTTTTAGAAATGTAGCGACCGTATTGTATTTAACTCACAACTTCCTCGTAACGTATGAGGGATTTTGGCCATTTTTCGAAAGAGTCCGCACTTGCATATTTGGAACGCTTGGATTGCCGACGTACGAAGAATTAAGCGTAACTTTTGCACACGGTGTCCGTTTTGGGACCATAAGTACTTTTTGGCAATGTGGCGACCGTTTTGGATTCAACTCAAAACTTCGTCGTGACGTACGAGGGATTTCGGCCATTTTTCAAAAGAATGAGCACTTGCATATTTGGAACGCTTGGATTGCCGACGTACGAAGAATTAAGCGTAACTTTTGCACACGGTGTCCGTTTTGGGACCATAAGTACTTTTTGGCAATGTGGCGACCGTTTTGGATTCAACTCAAAACTTCGTCGTGACGTACGAGGGATTTCGGCCATTTTTCAAAAGAATGAGCACTTGCATATTTGGAACGCTTGGATTGCCGACGTACGAAGAATTAAGCGTAACTTTTGCACACGGTGTCCGTTTTGGGACCATAAGTACTTTTTGGCAATGTGGCGACCGTTTTGGATTCAACTCAAAACTTCGTCGTGACGTACGAGGGATTTCGGCCATTTTTCAAAAGAATGAGCACTTGCATATTTGGAACGCTTGGATTGCCGACGTACGAAGAATTAAGCGTAACTTTTGCACACGGTGTCCGTTTTGGGACCATAAGTACTTTTTGGCAATGTGGCGACCGTTTTGGATTCAACTCAAAACTTCGTCGTGACGTACGAGGGATTTCGGCCATTTTTCAAAAGAATGAGCACTTGCATATTTGGAACGCTTGGATTGCCGACGTACGAAGAATTAAGCGTAACTTTTGCACACGGTGTCCGTTTTGGGACCATAAGTACTTTTTGGCAATGTGGCGACCGTTTTGGATTCAACTCAAAACTTCGTCGTGACGTACGAGGGATTTCGGCCATTTTTCAAAAGAATGAGCACTTGCATATTTGGAACGCTTGGATTGCCGACGTACGAAGAATTAAGCGTAACTTTTGCACACGGTGTCCGTTTTGGGACCATAAGTACTTTTTGGCAATGTGGCGACCGTTTTGGATTCAACTCAAAACTTCGTCGTGACGTACGAGGGATTTCGGCCATTTTTCAAAAGAATGAGCACTTGCATATTTGGAACGCTTGGATTGCCGACGTACGAAGAATTAAGCGTAACTTTTGCACACGGTGTCCGTTTTGGGACCATAAGTACTTTTTGGCAATGTGGCGACCGTTTTGGATTCAACTCAAAACTTCGTCGTGACGTACGAGGGATTTCGGCCATTTTTCAAAAGAATGAGCACTTGCATATTTGGAACGCTTGGATTGCCGACGTACGAAGAATTAAGCGTAACTTTTGCACACGGTGTCCGTTTTGGGACCATAAGTACTTTTTGGCAATGTGGCGACCGTTTTGGATTCAACTCAAAACTTCGTCGTGACGTACGAGGGATTTCGGCCATTTTTCAAAAGAATGAGCACTTGCATATTTGGAACGCTTGGATTGCCGACGTACGAAGAATTAAGCGTAACTTTTGCACACGGTGTCCGTTTTGGGACCATAAGTACTTTTTGGCAATGTGGCGACCGTTTTGGATTCAACTCAAAACTTCGTCGTGACGTACGAGGGATTTCGGCCATTTTTCAAAAGAATGAGCACTTGCATATTTGGAACGCTTGGATTGCCGACGTACGAAGAATTAAGCGTAACTTTTGCACACGGTGTCCGTTTTGGGACCATAAGTACTTTTTGGCAATGTGGCGACCGTTTTGGATTCAACTCAAAACTTCGTCGTGACGTACGAGGGATTTCGGCCATTTTTCAAAAGAATGAGCACTTGCATATTTGGAACGCTTGGATTGCCGACGTACGAAGAATTAAGCGTAACTTTTGCACACGGTGTCCGTTTTGGGACCATAAGTACTTTTTGGCAATGTGGCGACCGTTTTGGATTCAACTCAAAACTTCGTCGTGACGTACGAGGGATTTCGGCCATTTTTCAAAAGAATGAGCACTTGCATATTTGGAACGCTTGGATTGCCGACGTACGAAGAATTAAGCGTAACTTTTGCACACGGTGTCCGTTTTGGGACCATAAGTACTTTTTGGCAATGTGGCGACCGTTTTGGATTCAACTCAAAACTTCGTCGTGACGTACGAGGGATTTCGGCCATTTTTCAAAAGAATGAGCACTTGCATATTTGGAACGCTTGGATTGCCGACGTACGAAGAATTAAGCGTAACTTTTGCACACGGTGTCCGTTTTGGGACCATAAGTACTTTTTGGCAATGTGGCGACCGTTTTGGATTCAACTCAAAACTTCGTCGTGACGTACGAGGGATTTCGGCCATTTTTCAAAAGAATGAGCACTTGCATATTTGGAACGCTTGGATTGTCGGCGTACGAAGAATTGAGCGTAACTTTTGCACCCGGTGTCCGTTTTGGGCCCGTAAGTCCTTTTTGGAAATGTAGCGATCGTTTAGGATTTAACTCACAACTTCTTCGTGACGTATGAGGGATTTCGGCCACTTTTCGAAAGAATGAGTGCTTGCATATTTGTAACGCTTGAATTGTCGGCGTACGAAGAATTGAGCGAAACTTTTACACCCGGTGTCCGTTTTGGGCCCGTAAGTCCTTTTTGGAAATGTAGCGACCGTTTTGGATTGAACTCACCACTTCGTCGTGACATACGAGGGATTTCGGCCATTTTTCGAAAGAATGAGCACTTGCATATTTGGAACGCTTGTATTGTCGGCGTACCAAGAATTGAGTGTTACTTTTGCACCCGATGTCCGTTTTAGGCGCGTAAGTCCTTTTTGGAAATGTAGCGACCGTTTTGGATTTAACTCACAACTTCGTCGTGACGTACGAGGGTTTTCGGCCATTTCTCGAAAGAATGAGCACTTGCATATTTGGAACGCTTGGATTGTCGGCGTACGAAGAATTGAGCGTAACTTTTGCACACGGTGTCCGTTTTGGGACCATAAGTACTTTTTGGAAATGTAGCGACCGTTTTAGATTGAACTCCCAACTTCTTCGTGAAGTATGAGGGATTTCGGCATTTTTCGAAAGAGTGAGCACTTGCATATTTGGAACGCTTGGATTGCCGGCGTACAAAGAATTGAGCGTAACTTTTGCACACGGTGTCCGTTTTGGGACCATAAGTACTTTTTGGAAATGTAGCGACCGTTTTGGATTGAACTCACCACTTCCTCGTGATGTATCTGGGATTTCGGTCAGTTTTTGAAAGTGTGAGCACTTGCATATTTGGAACGCTTAGATTGTCCGCGTACGAAGAATTGAGCGTAACTTTTGCACACTGTGTCCGTTTTGGGCCCAAAGTACTTTTTGGAAATGTAGCGACCGTTTTGGATTGAACTCACCACTTCGTCGTGGCGTATGAGGGATTTTGGCCATTTTTCCAAAGTGTGAGAACTTGCATATTTGGAAGGTTTGCATTGTCGGCGTATGAAGAATTGAGCGTAACTTTTGCACCCAATGTCCGTTTTGGGCCCGTAAGTCCTTTTTGGAAATGTAGCGACCGTTTTGTATTTAACTCACAACTTCTTCATAACGTATGAGGGATTTTGGCCATTTTTCGAAAGAGTGCGCACTTGTATATTTGGAACGCTTGGATTGTCGACGTACGAAGAATTAAGCGTAACTTTTGCACACAGTGTCCGTTTTGGGACCATAAGTACTTTTTGGAAATGTGGCGACCGTTTTGGATTGAACTCAAAACTTCGTCGTGACGTACGA
>NW_019268407.1:0-4835 GCF_002742605.1 Olea europaea var. sylvestris
CCATCAATATCATCATTGGAGGTATTGCCTCGGGAGGAGACTCCAACAATGGAAGAAAACAATACGCCCGACGATATGCCTTGGCCTCCGGGATGCCTCAGGGAAAGTTGGAGGATATTACTTTTGGGACTGGAGACTTAGAAGGCGTATCACTTCCACATGATGATGCTTTGGTAATCTCAGCGATTGTGGCCAATTTTGAAGTAAAGAGGATCTTGGTTGACAACGGGAGTGCGGCCAATATACTTTCACAAGAAGCTTTTGCCAAAATGGGAATCTCCTCTCACCAACTCAAAGCGGTTGAAACTCCTCTCCAGGGGTTTGGTGGAGGAGTCATCACTCCAGAGGGTGTAGTTGAGCTTCCACTAACTTTGGGTTCTGGCCAGAAACAGGTTACGGAGATGACATCTTTTCATGTGGTACGTGTCTCAATGGCCTATAACGCAATTCTGGGAAGACCACTCCTGAACAAGATTAAAGCCATTGTGTCCACCTTCCACCTAGCCATGAAGTTTCCAACGAGTAATGGCGTTGGGGTTGTCCGTGGAGACCAGACAGCTGCCAGACAATGCTATGTCGTCAGTGTTCGGGAAATAAATAACGACGTCATGCAAATCTCGAGGATGGATCTCGAGGATGGGCAACAAGTCAGACTTGCTCCTGTCAAAGAATTGATGGAAATTGAGCTCGAGCATGATAAGAAGGTGACGATTGGTCGGGATCTTGACGTCACCCTGAAAACAGAACTTGTTAGTTGCTTATCTCGCAACATTGACATTTTTGCCTGGAGGGTTGAGGATATGTCGGGGATAGACCCTAAAATTGCAGTCCATAGGCTTAATATTAGCCCAGGGGCCAGGCCAGTAAAACAGAGGAAAAGACAGTTTGCCCCAGAGCGCCGGGAGGTCATCCGTGAAGAAATTAACAAACTTGTCAGTGCTCGGTTCATTCGGGAGGTTCAATACCCCGACTGGCTTGCCAATGTTGTTTTAGTAAAGAAGGCCAATGGTAAGTGGAGGGTCTGCATTGACTTCACAGATCTTAATAAAGCATGTCCAAAGGATAGTTATCCCCTACCGCGGATTGACAATTTGGTGGATAGCACGTCTGGACATAAGCTATACAGCTTTTTGGATGCATTTTCAGGTTATCATCAAATCCTCATGGCCGAGGAAGACCAAGAAAAGACCTCATTCATGGCCGATTCCGCCATATACTGTTATAAGGTCATGCCTTTCGGTTTGAAGAATGCAGGGGCAACGTACCAAAGACTCATCAACAAAGTCTTCGCTAACTTGATTGGAAGGAATGTGGAGGCGTACGTTGATGACATGGTGGTCAAGAGCAAGCAGGTGGACCAACATATTTCAGATCTTGAAGAAGTGTTCAACACCTTGCGAAAGTACGGAATGAAGTTGAACCCCGCGAAATGCGCATTCGGCGTTGCCTCGGGCAAGTTCTTGGGCTTTATGATCACTCATCGGGGGATAGAGGCCAACCCTGACAAAATACAAGCCTTGACATCTATGGAATCACCAATGAACAAGAAAAAGGTACAAAGGTTGATCGGTAGGATAGCAGCCTTGAATAGGTTCATGTCCCGAGCATCGGACAGGTGCTATCCCTTCTTCAAAGTCTTCAGAGGAAACCAAGGCTTTGATTGGAGTGAAGACTGTGAGAAAGCTTTCCAGGAGCTCAAACAGACATTGACATCTCCCCCAATTCTCACTAGGCCTGAGCCTGGTGACACCTTATTTCTGTACTTGGCCGTATCTCAAAATGCTGTCAGCGGGGTCTTGGTGAAAGAGGTTAACAAAGTCCAACAGCCTATCTACTATGTAAGCAAGGTCCTACTGGACGCGGAAATCAGGTATACTTTGGCAGAACAACTTGCCCTTGCCTTGGTTATAGCAACAAGGAAACTCCGGCAATATTTTCAGTCTCACCCTATTGTGGTGCTCACTAATCAACCACTTAGGCATATACTTCAGAAGCCTGACGTATCAGGAAGACTGATGAAATGGGCAATAGAGCTTGGGGAATTTGACATAGAATTCAAACCACGCCCATCTATAAAAGCCCAAGCTCTGGCCGACTTCATTGCAGAACTAACCCCTAGGCCTCGGGGGCCAGGTGAGAGCTCGAGCATGAGCACTAATTTGGACACTTGGCAAATATTTGTGGATGGAGCATCGAACTCCTCGGGCTCGGGCGCAGGGGTCATCATCATCAGCCCTGACAAACAAACAGAGATCCAATGCGCTCTCAGATTCGAGTTTGAAGCAACCAACAACGAGGCCGAGTATGAGGCCGTCGTTATTGCTCTTGAACTAGCCCTTTGCCTAGAGCTCGAGTTCGTAAAGGTATTCAGCGATTCACAGCTAGTGGTCGGACAGATTGAAGGATCATTTGAAAGGAAGGAGGAGAAAATGGGTTTGTACTGTATGAAGGTTGAGGATCTTCAGCGAAAATTCAAGAGCTGTGAAATTACAAAAATTGCTCGAAAGGACAACGGAAAAGTCGATGCATTATCCAGGCTTATGTTCATGGGGGTAGACGGCCTTGACAGAACAGTTCACATTAAAATCATCACAGAACCCAGCATCAGTAAAACCCTCGACATCATGGACATTGACAACGAACCATCCTGGATGGACCCGATTATAGAATTCATCACAAACGGAAGTCTACCAGGCGATGCTAGGTTGGCCAGAAGCATCAGAGCCCGAGCTCCTAGGTACTGCATGATCAGCGGTGTCCTTTTCCGCAGAAGTATTACTCTTCCGTACCTAAGGTGTCTCAGGCCATCAGAATTATCCCAGGCCCTTGCTGAAGTTCATGAAGGTGTGTGCGGGAATCATCAAGGAGCCAGGGCCTTGGCCTTTAAACTCGTACGATATGGATACTACTAGCCAACTATGAAAAAAGACGCCTCAGAATATGTTAAAAATTGTGATAAGTGCCAGAGGTTTGGCAATATTATCCACTCACCAGCCGAGGACCTCACCAACATTAACTGTTCGTCCCCGTTTGAACAATGGGGAGTTGACATCCTCGGCCCCTTTCCCGTGGCAAGAGGTCAATTAAAGTTTGTTGCTGTAGCAGTAGAATACTTCACAAAATGGGTAGAGGCCGAGCCTCTCGCCACAATATCGGAGCCCAAGCTAAGAGCCTTCACTTGGAGGTCTATCATTTGCAGGTTTGGGATACCAAAGGTCCTCATCACCGACAATGGCAGGCAATTTGACAACCAACAGTTTAGAAACTTTTGCTCAAACCTTGGAATTGATCACCGTCTGACATCAGTTTCGCATCCTCAGAGCAACGGTCTGGCCGAGGTAACAAATCGAATCATATTGCAAGACCTCCGAACAAGAATAAGCGATGCTAGGGGTTCCTGGTCCGACGAGCTGCCTTCTATACTTTGGACGTATAGAACAACTCATAGGACAACCACAGGAGAAACCCCTTTTATGTTAGCCTATGGCATTGAAGCAATGGTCCCAGTGGAAATTAGACTACCAAGCCATAGGAGGCTCGTGCCAGAAACCTCGGAGCATACAACTGAACATCTTGATCTCTTGGAAGAAGTACGGGAGCAAGCCGCTATAAAAGTGGCCTCTTACCAAGCAAAGACAGCAAAACATTTTAATCGCAAAGTCAAGGCTCGGAGGTTCAGAGCTGGCGATTTGGTCTTGAGGAGGGCCGAAGCAGCAGGCCACCCCCCAGGGAAGCTCGGGCTCGTCTGGGAAGGGCCCTTTGAAGTCATACGGTAGGTTCGCAAAGGAGCATACAGCCTAAGAGACACTTCGGGTAGACCTCTTCCGAGGCCCTGGAATGCCGACGATCTGAAAATATATTACAAGTAAAATTCCCGACGCCTTTGAGGAGATTTTCTTTTTCTACATTTTATTTCTAGTTTAGCGGGCCTGCGTGCCCATGCATGTTCTCCGTTCTCTTTTGTAATGAATTACGTTCGACTTGATCCCGTTTGGGTACGTAGGCAGCTTGGATGCAATATAAATCCAAGTCCAGTCCAAACAATTAATAAATCCAAACATCGGGTATAACAGCCCCTCCAAGCCTTGTCCTTGACAAGCCAATTCAAGCCTTGTCCTTGACAAGCCAATTTAAGCCTTGCCCCCGAGCAAGCCAATTTAAGCCTTACCCTCGAGCAAGCCAATTTAAGCCTTGCCCTCGAGCAAGCCCCTTCAAGCCTTGCCCTCGAGCAAGCCCCTTCAAGCCTTGTCCTCGAGCAAGCCAATTTAAGCCTTGCCCTCGAGCAAGCCAATTTAAGTCTTGCCCTCGAGCAAGCCCCTTCAAGCCTTGTCTTTGACAAGCCAATATAAGCCTTGCCCCCGGCAAGCACTCAAAAAGCCTTGCCCCAGGCAAGCACATTAAAAAAGCCTTGCCCTACGCAAGCACAAAAGACCTTGATCGTATGCTCAAGTGTAAACCATCAAAGTATCGCCCGGGGACATACAAAAATCCCACATTATTTTGGACAGTCCTCGAGGATGTCACGTTACAACTTTTTGAAGTAGTGTGCTCGAGGATTACAGTCCTCGAGGATGTCACATTACAACTTTTTGAAGTAGTGTGCTCGAGGATTACAGTCCTCGAGGATGTCACATTACAACTTTTTGAAGTTAGTGTGCTCGAGGATTACAGTCCTCGAGGATGTCACATTACAAAGTCTAGTTGTGCTCAAGGACTACAGTCCTCGAGAATGTCACTCAATTTTTAAAGTTTGTTGTGCTCGGGACTACGGTCCTCGAGAATGCCTCAATCTTTAAGACTAATTGTTCTCAAGGTTTACAGTCCTCAAGAATGTC
>NW_019268408.1:0-4834 GCF_002742605.1 Olea europaea var. sylvestris
ACCGACAGTAAATATGAGGACAGCATGAACTATCATCTGCCATCCACCACCAACCTATCCACTGTCGTTCACCATTGCCACCTCAATTCAGATTGTGCTTCAATTTCACCTGAATTCATGTCCTTTGTTGGCCATCCACATCATCGCCACAGCCTCCAGCCCAACGCTTCCTCACAACTAGACATTACCACCACTTCAAAACTAGCAACTCCCTCAAGCATTTAGAGTGAAATTGAACCTTCAACCCCCTCAAGCAATCGAACATTCACTCCACCGTCACAACAATAGCAAAACATCAAAATCAAATCTGATTTTTAAATCAATTTCGATTGTTTCAGATCTGAAGTAAAGAAATTCGTCACTTTTTTGTTCTTCCTTTATTGGTGGCAATGGTGGTGGCGATGACTTCTGACTTGGATGGCAGTGGCGGTGGCGATGACTTCCGACTTGGATAGCTGTGGCGATCTATCACCTAGGTGGAGATAGTGACAACTTTGTGGCATGGAGCATTATATGGGACGGGAAAGGAAAGACTGGGTTAGGGTGGTAATTGTTTTTTTTATCTTTAGTGGTGGTCGATCACGTTGGTGGTGGTGGCGTTTGTCGGCCTGGATGGCGCTGGCGGTCGATCGCCTGCGTTGTGGAGACGGTAGGGAATTTTGGGCAAGTGGGATTTTCTGGGAATGGGGAAGAAAGGGTTAGGTTTGGGTGGTGGGTTGGTTTATTTATTTTTTTATTTTTAAATTATTAATAATATTTATATACCCCTTTTACCCTTTGAAATTGATTCAACAGTTGGTCAAATCGTTGACCTATAGTCAACTATCAGAGAAATTAATGGAAACCGTCATTTTGTACTGGTCCTGTGAATTTTTTTAAAGGTTTGGTACCTCCAATGGCACAAATGAAAGGTTTGGATAAAGTCTGCTAATAAACGAAAGGTTTGGTACCTCGGCCGCAATTTTCCCTTTTATATATTGAGGTTAAAATTGACACTTTCATGATGGATGGATAGTTGAAGTTAAAAATACAATCAAAGTAATTCTTTCATAATTAAGTTCTGGGTAATTAATACAAAACTTCCTTCTCTTTTAATGATATTGTGCAAAATATTCTTAACTTTCATTTTTTTTGGTATTTTCACGTTATTTTCATCCAATTTCCTAATTAAAAAAATGTAAAATGACAAAAATACTTTAATATTTAAATAAAATAAATAAAGAAAAGAAAAATTAAAAAATAAATTGTAATTATACTCCCAAACTTTTTAAAAAATTGCAAATAAACCCAAATAAATTACTAAAAGGGTATTTAGCACAAAACGTCTCTACTTTTCAATATTATTATGTGAAAGGTCTCTATCTTTCATTTTTTTGACATTTTCACCATAAGCCCTTGTTTAGGCCCCATTTTTACCAATAAAATAAATTTTGAATAGTGTAATGATGTGAAATATGTGGTTAAAAGATAAGAAAAATTTTTTAATTTGTGTAATATTATTTTATTGAAAAATGTGTAGTTGAAATGATGTCAAAATACTATTTAAAAACGCATTTTTTTCTAAAGAATGGGGCTCAAACAAGTGCTTATTTTCACCTTTTATTGCAAAAATTATCATTTTCATATATTTTTTCAATTAAAAGCTATAAAATAACGAATATACCCTCCTATTTAAATAAAACAAAAATAAAGAACAAATTACAATTATTCTCCCAAAATTTTCAAAAAAAAAGTACAAATAAATTTTAAATAATTAATTAAAAAATTAAATAAAATCACTTTCTTTTTTAACTATTTATTTGAAATTCGTTTGTACTTTTTTTAAAAATTTTTGGAAGTATAGCTGCAAATTGTTCTTTTTTTATTTATTTAAGTAATAGAATATATTCGTCATTTTACATCTTTTTATTTAGTAAATGGATGAAAATGATTTTTACTATTTAATGTAAAAATAAGGGTGAAAATATCAAAAAAAATGAAAGGGGTGACGTTTTACACAATAATATTAAACTGTAGTGATGTTTTGTGCTAATTACCTTTTTAATAATTTATTTGGACTCGTTTATTGTTTATTAAAAAGTTTGTAAGTATAATTGAAATTTGTTCTTTAATTTTTCTTTTCTTTTTATTTTATTCAAATATAAGGGTATATTTATCATTTTACATTTTTTTTTATTGAGAAATTGGATGAAAATAACATTTTTCGCAATAAAATGTCAAAATAGGGTTAAAGATGTCAAAAATGAAAGGTAATGACATTTTGCATAATAACATTAAAAAGTAAAGATGTTTTGTTTTAATGATACTATAATTATTCAAGTTTAGCAATATACTTGAAATCACAATAAATTGTTTTGCAATCAAAGTTAGGTTCTAAAAATAATACCAGAATTAAATCCACGTTAATTATTTCCAAATTACGTTAATGTGAAAATGGTGTATTGAATTCATTTTTGTTGTCAACTTTGCGTTTCTCGATGCCTTCGAAATAGAATACCAAATCTCTTAAAGAGAATTTATTTAGATAGCATTTTTGTTAATTTTTATGCTATATCGAAGGGCCGATTTATTTACTTTTTTGCCAAAGATCTTGTCTAAATATTCTCTTTCATAGTGAAAAGTTTTTATTTGTATAAAGAGTATTCCCAAGAAATTCTTATTTTTAAAGTGCATTTATACCCAAGCCAATCTACACCTTCATCCCCCCATGTCACTCGAGAGTCTTTTGAGCTTTCAAAGAAGCATGGGAAAGATGTGCGTATGGTGGTATGGGGAAAGGGATGGAAGATCCAAGATAGGAAGGGAGGGGAACGAGGCGAAGAAAGGAGTCTAAAAAGAGAGCACATGTAATATGCATAGTTGATTGTGTAATTGACTTGTTTTGATTAAAGAGCATTGTTATATCTAAAATTAGATATAAATCATTTGACGGCAAGTCAAAGGAAGGGTAAAGTGACAAATTTGATCGTGTGTCATTAGGGAAATTAAGGAACAATGACAAAATAAAAATAAAAAATAAAAAAAAATGGATAATAGACTTGGAGATATATCTGAAATCTTTAAAAAAAAAAAAAAAAATATATATATATATATATATATATACACACACACACACACACACACATACATACATACATACATACGTATGTATGTATGTATGTATGTATGTATGTATATCAGTATCACTTCCAAATATGTCTAAATCAATTTCACACCCACAGCACATAAAATTTGTCCTCTTTAGAGAAGTTTGTCAACAAAATTTCATCAATAATATTATAATTGTGACATAATTGGAGTTAATTATTCACAATTATTACAATTTTGATATCGCTATCAATTTCTCATCTTAATCCAACTTCGTTTCTCGGCCGTCAGATCAAGAATATGACCGTTAGAGACGCTCCCCCATAAAATTCAAAATTGAAATTCTTGTAATAAAATAATGTTCAATAAAACCCTAGAAACAGAACGAAACCACAACGCTGTTACTGTTACAAAAACTTCAACAAAAACGCCCTACAAGAAACTTTCCACAAATTCAACCCATAAATTAATCTCTCTCACTTCTTCATAGTAATTCTACTACAAGTCCCTCTTCTTCTTTTTTCTGATACATTTTCATCGCAATTATTGGAAAAAAAAATTGATATTGTACATGTCAAAGATGATGCTAAGATCAAATGGCAAACCCCCACTTGCCAGATCTCCCATTCGGCTTCGCCCTAGCCGTCCTCTTCAATCCAGTGCAAGCAACACTGCGCAGATCCCACCAGGTACTTTGAAGATTTCAAGAGAAAAGTAGTGTTTATATTTATTGATATGAATTGTGGATTTCTCTTAATCCTTTTTAGTAAATTTCATTGAATTTTTTTGGGTGAACAGGTTCTTTCACGAAATCCCAGATGCCTAAACGCTCTTGGGATGTCGAAGAACTCGAGCTTCGACCTGAATACAGCACCATATCCTGTGAATTAAGGGCTCTTGCTAAAATGGTGCGCCAAGAATTTGGAACCAGTGATGAAAACATGGATGCTGAATTTGATAACGGTGTTTTGAGTACTAATCGGAGTCCTTTGTTCGAGAGGGGCAGGTTTTATGAAGAGTACTCTGCAAGAAGAAATGAGAGGCTGAAGAGAAAGAAGGGTGAAGTGGAGGGTCATAAGAAGAAGCCAACGAATAATCTTGGAGTCAGAATTGAATCTGCAAAGAAGTTTGACAGCGGGAGGAGAATGGCGGTGGCTGCCACGCCGATGATGGTTCAGAGAGAGGCTGCGACACCAAGGTATTCACTGAGGAGCAGTACTAGAAAGGAGAACAAGAAGCCTCCTCTGCCTATGAATGTTGAGAATTCTGTTGGGTATACAGAGAGAAAAGTTGGGGGTAGAAGGATTAGAAAGACTTGAATTTAGGACCTTTTTTTCTCCGATTTGTTAGCTTTATATGGTAGATTTTGTGCTCCTAGGGTGGGAATTGGAGCTCGAAGAGTTCATTTGAATATTAGGTGGCTTTGGGGCACGTGGATAAATATTTGTGGAATTCAGGCTATTTGGCTGTTAGCCCGGGTATTTTCTTTCTTTTTGGTGACTGAATATGATGTTGCTGTTTACGTTTATTAAAACAATTTATTTTCATCGTAGTTTGATTTTTCGCAGGGAGTGTGTTTGTCAGACACAGCCCAAACTTTGGCTGTGCAATACCTTTATTCACGTGCTCGGTTTTAGGTACTATCGATTTCAAGTCTACTACTAGATGCAATGGAGGAGTACCCTAGTTAAATTGGCTTAAATTACACGCTGTGATCTGGGCTATTGGTTTTTCAAGCACTTAAAGT
>NW_019268409.1:0-4833 GCF_002742605.1 Olea europaea var. sylvestris
TGTTCAATTTTATATTTATATATAGTTTTCTTTTTGTTTCATAAATACATTTTAATTAAAATTACATTCTAACAATGACTCGATGCTTGAACCATCGACTCGGACCTATCCTAAAAAAAAAGGTCAAGGTATTTCGAATTATTTGTTAACACAGACAAAGTTGGGGAAAACCTCTGAAATTATTTTCATATTGAGCATTGGATATATAAGAGTTCCGAATCGAATCTCTATAGAAAGAAGATATTTTGTCTAATGGTAGCCTGCTCCACTCGATGATCCGATGATTTTCTTGGGTCGGGTCTAATCACTATGTGTAAAATTGAGCCTTTAAGTTGGAATTTGAAGAGTTTTGAGCCAAGAATATTTTTAATAAAAATATCTAAATGGTGACTTGAACTTGGATTGTGATGTTAAAGAACTAAGTCTAGGCATGGTTTGGTTTCGATTGGTTTTGAACTCAACTCGAAATCGATATCAACTTGACCAATTTGGGTAAATTCCAATCTAAATCAACCCAATCTATTAGTTGAAATCGAACCAAACCAAATCAATTGATTTGGGTCTGTTTGAACATTTGTCCATGTTAAAAAATTTGCCTACCTCTTTTGAGTTAAAAAACTTGTTTGCATATACAAATAAAAAAAAAAGGTTGTGCACTACGTTTCAATTAAAAGCAAAATGCCTACATTTACATCAAAATAAAAACCAATGCTACAATCGAAATTTGAAATTTACTAAATACATCTTCTCCTTGCATTTTTTCTTTTGGAATTTAGAGTTTGAATAGAAAAGGCAGTGACGGTAAACAAATTATTTGGGAAATAATTATATTTATGTTTTTAAGTTTAAAAAAATGTGTTTTAAAATGAAAAAAAAAATTTAATTGTATTAGTGGATTGGGTTGGTTAATTGATGAGTTAGTTGCTTATACCTTAACCAATTCCAACCCGACTTTTTAATAGTTAAAATTAATCAAACCAAAATGATTTTTTGTTCAAATTGACCCTACTCGATTTGGTTTGGTTGATTTTTCGATTTTTTTACCCAACCCTATAGAGAACCATGTAGATAACCATTGTGCTACAACTCAATTTCTTGTTAATTTTTTGGATTAAAATTAATTTTGGTTGAAATACTAAGATTTTTGGACTTTTAACCAACCTATGTATTTGGGCTTTTCTTTCCTTTCAAGACTCATTTCTTAAGTGGGTCAAACCACACAATAAAGTTTGGAACCTTACAATATCATTCCTCTCAACTACGTATCTAATTTTTCGCACCAAATATATCTTAAAAATATCAATCAATCTCAATTTTTTACGGACAATATAGTACGTTACTTTGTAGTAACTGATCTATGTAAAATCATTAATTTTTCCATGACGAGCAGAGCACTAGTTTCTCTGTTATTTTAATGGCATTATAACAATAGTTTCTAAATTTTGCACTTGTTTGACAATCATTAAAAAAAGATTTGGAAAAAATGAGTTTTGTTAAAAAAGTATGAAAAAAATTTGGTTTTATGCACAAAATGTTTTATTAGGAAAACGTGAGGTTAAAAATAAATTTGAGAGGGAAAAAAAATTCTATAAAAATGATCGTCAAACTTGAGTTTTAAAATCTTTACCCAAATAAAATAATTATAATAAGGTCCAACATGTAGCTCATGAATCGTGGAGTGCTTTGACAATTATTATTTCTCATTTTTTATAAGCATTTTCAATTACACATTATCACAATGAAATATTTTTTAGTTAAATTTAAAAATTTTCTTTACTTTTTAATTACACATTTTTTTAAAATTTACTATTTAAAAAATCATTCTTTTACAAAAAATTCTGTCAACCAAAGGCTTACTTTTAAGTTTTACCCTCAAATGCACGCGACTAGCTCGTTCTTTTTCCTTTTTTTGAGTGGTGGTTGCACCGTTGCAGGCTTCCAACTACTAGTGGAAAATCAATATTTAGATGGGACCCATGCAACTTGCAAATGTGGGTCCCAAACAAAAATGTAAAATAGTACAAGAAAGATTGGTTTGAATGTGGGTAGGTTTAGGATGTACTACCAAGGGGATCTCCTTTGGGCTATGTTTCGTATGGGGGGAAAGTGGGTGAAAGCACAAGTGTGAAATGAAATTAATAGTTAGAAAGTGAATTTCCAATTTTTTTTTTTTTCTAGTGCACTTTAAACATTTCTTGCCTTGGTTTATTTTCACTTATGCCAATACTAGTCTATTAAAAAAGCGGCGAAGGTTCACTTGACGTATTTTCTGCGAGGGACAGAAAATTATAAGACATTTAGCCCTTATTTAAGTCAAATTCTTTAAAATTTTATCCTTCTTCAAACTCATTTTCGATCACACATTTTTAATAAAATAATTTTACGAGTGAACTCAAACTTTTTCCTACTTTTTTAATTTCACATTCTTCAAAAATTCATTGTCTCTGTTCTCCCAAAAAAGGGGCTCAAAAAACCCTATGATTGGTGCTTAGATCTACAAGTTCCGCCAAGCTAATTTTGCATAAAATAAATTAAGACCAAAATACCATAATTTGATTGTCTCGATCTCATTTTATTGTTGGAACATTCTAATATGGATTTTACATTTGATTATTTATTTTACAGGTTAGATGTATGGCTCATAATGATATTTGTGATTGAGTCAAATTTATTAAGTGATCAATTGAGCATTTTCCACCTTACTGGTTATAATTAATATAATGTAGTAATTTTAAGTATGTTGTCCGAAAATAAACTCTAATTAGAGTTCTAGTTATAATGGGACGACTCAATTATTTCTTATATAAAGGCTAGGTCTCCCTCCTCTCCAGATTGTTTTATTAGCTTGCTCCATTGAAAGTTAATATTTTGTGAGGAGTAAGGAGATGAAGATCTGGCTGCTATTACAATTACAACTATTATTCATATCAATAATGGCTTCCATTGGAATTTGATGTATTAGTTATTATTCTGTGATTCTTGATTCTTAGCATGCAATTAAATTCAACATCTATATCAGGGTCTTTATTTAACTTCACATTCTTCAAAAATTCATTGTCTCTATTCTCCTAAAAAAGGGGCTCAAAAAACCCTATGGTTGGTGCTTAGATCTACAAGTTCCACCAAGCTAATTTTGCATAAAATAAATTAAGACCAAAATACCATAATTTGATTGTCTCGATCTCATTTTATATGACGAAAAAAGTACTAAGAGTCATGCTTTAAAGTTGAAAATTTCACGCTTAAATCTTGTAATGTTTTAACTGTTATTTTTCTTACAATTTTCATGCTCCATATATAAATATATTTTAGAGATTTTGGACGATACCATTTGAATCAATATCTCATTATTAGAATTTACAAATTAATATGATCCTAGATTCATCAATAAGGTTAACCTAGAATTATATTATTCTTCTATAAATCCCATAAAAATTGTAGTGACTAATCCCTGTTATCAAACAGGCCTTCTACTCTATGAACAGGGTGGACGATTCCGCAATAACTCACATTATATTTGCCGGCCACGTGTGGTATCCCAAAGTCAAATATTTTCTTTAAAAAATATATTTTGAAATAGTAGATTAATGAAAAATATGTGGTTAAAAAATAAAGAAAAATTTTAAATTTATGTACAATATTATTTTATTGAAGAATGTGTTATTAGAATGATGTCAAATCACTATTTAAAAATGTATTTTTTTCAAATATGGCTCAAACAGTGTATATATATATATATATATTGGTTGTATGATACATTGAGCTTTATTGGTGCATAGAACTACCAATTAATTGATTAAACATTTTAGGGATTATACTACTTGTACATAAAAATAGTATATAAGAGATTATATAAAATGATGTAGATGAAAAAATTGGATGAAAAATATAACTATATTTTAAACTGACAAATGATAAAGTGATATGTGATATTTAAAGTTCGAGTTTTAAAATCTTTACCCAAATAAAATAATTATAATAAGGTCCAACATGTCATTAGTGGTGCTCAGCTCATGAATCGTGGAGTGCTTTGACAATTATTATTTCTCATTTTTTATAAGCATTTTCAATTACACATTATCGCAATGAAATATTTTTTAGTTAAATTTAAAATTTTTTTTTACTTTTTAATTACACAATTTTTTAAAATTTACTATTTAAAAAATCATTCTTTTACAAAAAATTCTGGCTTGCTTTTAAGGTTTACCCTCAAATGCACACGACTAGCTGGGTTTTTTTTTTTTTTTTTTTTTAAGTGGTGGTTGCACCGTTGCAGGCTTCCAACTACTCGTGGAAAATCAATATTTAGATGGGACCCATGCAAATTGCAAATGTGGGTCCCAAACAAAAACGTAAAATAGTACAAGAAAGATTGGTTTGAATGTGGGCAGGTTTAGGATGTACTACCAAGGGGATCTCCTTTGGGCTATGTTTGGTATGGGGGAAAAGTGGGTGAAAGCACCAGTGTGAAATGAAATTAATAGTTAGAAAGTGAATTTCTATTTGCTTCTCTTTTTTTTTTTTTTTTTCGAGTGCACTTTAAACATTTCTTGCCTTGGTTTATTTTCACTTATGCCAATACTAATCTATTAAAAAAGTGGCAAAGGTTCACTTGACGTATTTTCTGCGAGCGACAAAAAATTATAAGACATTTAGCCCTTATTTAAGTCAAATTCTTTAAAATTTTATCCTTCTTCAAACTCATTTTCGATCACACATTTTTAATAAAATAATTTTACGAGTGAACTCGAACTTTTTCCTACTTTTTTAATTTCACATTCTTCAAAAATTCATTGTCTCTGTTCTCCCAAAAAAGGGGCTCAAAAAACCCTA
>NW_019268410.1:0-8907 GCF_002742605.1 Olea europaea var. sylvestris
GATTATCAAAGATATAGTTTTCAGTAATAATGTTGAAGTCAACAACATATATTGATTTCACAAAAATCACTAGCAATCATACCGTGTATAATCACCGAGGACTTCTCATTGATGATCCTAACAACGTCAATGAAGAATTTGTCCTCGATAGTCGCTAACGAAGGTTTGCTAGTAATCATTAATGATATTGCCATCAGTAATTCTACGTGAATTACCGTCATATGTTGATTTCAATCGGAATTTTCGTTGGTGCTTATTAGATCTATTAATTTAATTTATTGTTGTTCTTGATAATGCCCTCTTGATGATTTTTTCCCCCAAATCTGTTGAGCCACCTCTGAGAAGAAGAATGAGAGATGACAGTAGCAATGTTAATTTGAAGGCAAGGATGGTTAATTCAAGAAAAACCTTGTTGCTCGAGGCTAATGTGGTTAAGCTGATGGTTGCATTGGCGACGCTGGAGCATGATGAATGCATCAAGGACCTTAGTTCTAGCCTTATTTCTAGCCCAAAAAATTGTACGACAACTGAGATCTTGTCTTACTGATTCAGTTGAAACGAGCTTGACGGCGAGAAGGCTTATGTTCTCGGTTGTCTAAAACAATACATTCAGAGCACATTATATACGCATTTCTAAGTTTCCAAATAAGTGAAATTAATTAATCCAGTACCAACTTTAAATTTTAATCTCATCAATATAGTAACAACATATATGTTTAAATGAACGTGATAAAAGAAAAAAACCAAATAGTAAAACTTTATTTTTAGTATCACTCAACACAGAATTAGAAAGTGAATGACACGTCTTGAAAATTAAGAGTTGGACTGCATATGTTAAGCCAGGATCATCTTAAAAACAGCCAATGCTGCAAGCATCCACCCAAAAGATTTAAAGTTAGAGATTTTAGAGGCTCCTGAAGATCCCGGTTTTGGAGGAGGTAAAGGAGAGGGTGCTGCTGCTTCAGATACATTGATCACAAGCTTCATCCCCTTCGTGCAGTGATCCTCAACCGCACAAATGTACCACTTCTTCCCTGGTTTTGCAAGGTTAATTACGTCGTTTCCGCTGGTCAGAAGACCAGTTGTGTTTGATGTCAAACACTTTTGGAAATCAGATCCGTTCACTTTCAAAACATTGTGAGATGCCTTATCGTACATGAACACTGCACCCAAAATAAGATTAAAAATTAACAAGGGAGTGGATCTATATGAACATCAAAAAATGTCGTATCAGAGATGAATCTATAAATAATAAAATTGGCTCGCATAGAAAATTGGAAAATGAGGTAGGATGGGGGATAAGGGGACACAAAACAAGGGACTTAACATACCCAGTGTGTCTCCAACGTAAAACCTTTTTTCTGCTGCCCATTGAGTGTAATTGACACCCAGTTTCCAGCCATCATTTTCTCCAACCATATAATAAGCTGCCATAGTTGGAGCAGCAACCGTTGCAAAGAAAACTGCGATCAAGAAAGCTTTCGAGGCCATTTTGAAACCTTAATTTACCAGAAAAGATTTCCTAGTTAATTCTCTTGTGTTTGTTAATGATAGAGGATGCTTTCATGGTGCTTAAACGTTATTGCATTTATAGTGGTAATGATGGTAAGATACCAGCCGGCGAACAGGGTCCGTCATAGCGTTATGCTCCTTGAAATTTCCCCAAACAATGTCGTATGGCAATACTCAATGTAATTGCATGGAGCTGTCCAATTTGTCTTATACGTGACTTGGTCAAAACAATTACATGCTAGGGTGTTGGCAAAAAACCTTACATCATGATTAAACACAATTAGACAATTTTGTATAGAATCCTACAATAAAAGTCAAGTTTTATTCTCTTTGAATTTAACGTCAATTATATGATATTCTTCACCAATGTATTTGGTTCATTGTTACACATCTATTGAAAGATCCAATGCAACTATATATATTTTTTAACTAGAATAGACAAAGGTTTCAAATAAATAAATAAATAAAATAAAAATAGATGACATTAGTTTTGTTCTTCTAACTTATTTATGATAGTTTCTTTGTTAACAAAGAATAGCATTTCTTTGTAAATATCTTGTCGGACAACATTCCAAAATTTTTACAAATATTGGTGCTTAATATTTGATTGAAAAGTTACAAAATTATAATAACTATATGATAAATTTGATGACATATAGAAAAATAATTATATGAAGATAATAATAATTCCTTTAGTGCATATGTGAAATGAGGGAATAAAATCAGAGAATAATAATGTCCCGATCAATCGTTTCATTAGAGGATGAATAAAATATATTTTTTTAAACAAAAAATTATCAAAATAATAATAATAGTAATAATGAGAATAAAAATATTGCTGATAAAGCATATCACCTATAAATAAGTTGGCATAATTTATGCAAAGCATTTCACCTACAAATATGTTGGCACAATTTATGCAAATTCGGCAGCCAATCAAGATAATTGCACCTGTATTTTTGTATATGTCAACTTTCTCCACTCCAACACCATCCCTTGGTGCTGTAAAGAGAAACAGATGATAGCCTGGTCTTCTACAGAAGCTAAACCTTGCTTCATGCTAACTTGACAAGTGTCAACTAAACTCTCCCCTGGATTACCAATCTCTTGCCGAACTTAGTTTGTCTATCCAGGGCACCTGCCCTTTTGTTTGGTAATGGTGCCCTTGTGGCTATGCGACTTGGGAGTTCCACTCCTCAAATGAAGCACAATATATATTGCTTTGTCATCATTTGGTGGGGGATGAAGTGGCCGATTGCTCCTTGGTTGTCTCCCAGGTTCCACTTGTGATCACCTTGCACATGTTCTTAGAAATCCATCTTTTGCGAGCATATTTGGACATAAATTCTGATTCCCCCTTAAATCTCACTAGTAAAATTTCATGGATTCTTTGTTCTACATTTGTACTATTTTCTTTTATATGTACTTATTTCCTTGTACGAAGATTATTCTATTTCCTAGTAAATAGTTTGTACATGTACAAGCATGAATAAATGGGAATGAATTAAATATAACTATGTTTGGATTTTGCAGGAGTGACAGGGCCACATGGGCAGCAAAACCCATTTTATTTTGCATTTCCTTTTCTTTTGTTTTTATGATCGAGGTATAGTTTGATCCTTACTATAATTAACTTTTTCAAAATTAACAATGGATGTTCGTTCTAGGCTTGAAATTCTAAATTAAAAGGTCCTTTCTTTGTGAGAAATTTGCACAATTAGTCTTTGATTTTATAGCAATTATAAAAAATTTGCCCTCGGCCTTTAAAAATTATATTTTTCATTTTATGAGTAACACTTACAGCTTTTAATCGGTGGCTGAAGTAGCGTTAGTGATTCCAGCCAACTTCACTAATTTTGAGTAGAAATTCGCTCATTTAATCAATATTTATGTTTATTTAGGTATTAAATAAGTGTGTAAAAACAAACTTATCAGGTATAATAATTTATTCGACAAAAGTTAAACACGGTTTGAACGGTAGATATGTACATTCTGCCAATAACTTTCACTAAATAATTAGAGTCTTTAACTCTAAATTGTTATAATCTTATAATATTTTTCACTTTTGTTGACTTTTAGATGCATAATCGATCAGATGAATATCTTAGAAATATATATATATATATATATATATTCTTGCTAACATTTGGTAAATGCAATTCGGCATATGTATGTTACATATACGATTTTTCTATTGAAAAAAAAAATCTATGTTATTTTAATAAAAATAGTTTATGCTAATTTTACGCATATACGATGAATTTTTCTGCCAAATACAGTGAGCTACCATATACAGAGAGCTTTCAAATACTGTAAGGTGCAAATACAGTAAGTTTTCTGCAAATAAGATAAGCTGCATATACGGTAAGCTTCCTGTATATATAATTGAATCGGGCGCAATGGCGCCAAGTTTCGTTCAGAACCTTGGGTGCCATGGCGCCCAGAGTGGCACCCGCATCACTGCTCCATTTTTCCAATTTGGGCGCCATGGCGCCTGCCTCCCTGCAACCATTCTTTCTCACAAGATAGCATTATTGACAGAGTTCATCCAGGTTCACGTAAATGCAACTACACATCTGGCTGCCATTATGGAGGAAGAATACTGGACGTTATGTGCAAAGTGAGGTTATTCATATATACCATCGTATCACTCTTACAAGAGCTTTCACAAGTTGCATACATGCCTCATTTGCATCGAGTTACTACTTTAAATCTTAAGGTTTAAAGTCAGTTTCCCTGATCAGAATTTGATCACTTGGGCTCCATATTCTAAACGAAAATTGCTTATGTTCTTTTGTGCTGATTTATGGGAATTCAGCTTCTACACGGAAAAGCTATGAGCAGTGTTTAGATACTTGTACTTGCGTGCAACGAAAATTGCTCTCTCTTTCTGAGGATACTTACCAATCAAGGTGCTTGGTAAAGAATTCTGCACCGAGTTACAAGAACAATCAATGGAGCGCTGGTGGTTCAGAAGCTAGGTGTGCTAAGATCAGAAATAGAGATCAAATGAGTTGTTAATTTTCTTAAAGATGATGATTTCATGGAAAGACAGCTCAGCGACTCCATTTTCCAATGTGTCAAGCTAAGATCCTCAAATTTGAAAGCCAAAGTCACAATGAACTTCAATTGCCATTGTCAAAGCCAAGTGATAGTTATTAGATTTTGAATGGTCTGATGACTAGAGATCCAAAATTACTGGAGTTCAAATATGGTTCTTTTGTGCCAAAGACAACCGACTCATGGAAGCAGAAGGCTAAGATCAAGAAGATGTAGAGTTTAAACACCAAAAGAAAATAATTTTAATTGATAAAATAAAACTTTACACTCTTTTGGACACACTTTAATTATATGGAGACACTCCTTACTAACACACTACACTATCTCACTATCTATTTGCTCTCACTCTCTTCGCTCTTTTCACCATGCACCATCCCCTATTTATAGAGGTAAGTTGGTGGTGATAATTCTTCTACATAAAAGTTGATGATTCTGATAATTCCATTAATTGATTACAAGTCATTTTCCTAGAGAAATCTGGAATAGTAATAGGCAATATCTTCAAAGTATTCTCTAGATTTTTCTTTGGTTGAGAAGGGATAATAAAGATGATAAATCCTAGATGAATCTAGAAAATTTATGCCAAAGTCGGCGATGATTTCTTCAGAAGACTGAAGGCAAAATGTAAGATGTGAATGATTAGAGCCAACTCTGCCACTAATCAGAATTGCATTTTTAGCCTAATGCATTCTTCACGAAGATTGAGCTCAAATACATAGTAAAGGAAAAAAATTCAGTGCTCTGGCAGAAAAGGAAGAACCTGCACTGATCGATTGTGTTAGAAGAACTAAGAAAAAGTGCTTCACAAGATTCAAACTTAGCCATTGTGAAAGCAACAAATATAGCCAGTTCCAGGGATATTTGCATCTCACAAACTCTCTTAAAGGGTGGAAATGAATGGCCAAAACATGGAGTGGATAAATCTTGAACTAGAAGGCTTGAAATAAGGATAAAAAGGCGGGCTCAAAATGTTACTGCATTATTGGAGGTTGGTAAAGCTTCTCATGTTCCAAGGCAGTCTAAAATCAATTTACTGGATATGGATGCCTCTCTTCCTAGAGAAGCTAAGAGATCATCAAAAGCACGCTTTGATAGGAGATGCATCTGGTTGTTCATTTATAAAATGAGTGAGTACCGTACAGTGTCGACTCTAACTATAGACGAGACAAAGGTCTCGTCTTGGTGAGAGGCCAAAATTTTTTATTATTATACACATATATTATATTTATAAATATATAAAGAAAAAATCTAAAAAAGTTTTATATTCTTCAAAGTGTAAAAAATGTTTCTAATACATCCGTGACTTTCCATTTTGCTTTTTTCTCTTTGCAGCATCTTTTGTTGGTACTCGACCCTTCAATTTTATTTTATTTTATTTTACTCGTTTAGTCATCAATTCCTCATCCCCAAATTTAACCCTATGCAAATTCTACAACTTACTTCTATAGTCTTCGACAGTAATACTGACGCTATTCTATTTTTTGCTTTAATTTTGTATACCCTCTTGTATTTTTATTTTTATTATTTTTTTTATTTTTTTTGGTGTTTCTAATTTCGGTGTGAAAATATAAAATTTGTCAGATTTTTCAATTGTTACATCTAATCCCATTTTTGTTGTAATGATTTTTTACTACTTTTAGTTTATATTAGTTATAGTTACATCTGTCGCGAGTAATTTCTCAAGTTAAAGTTGATAAAATTTTATCTCCAGTCAACAGTGTTATTAGAAATGTTGAATGGGTGACCATGGTGTGTATTAAGAAGTTTTAAAGTAAATTGATTATAATAATATAATTATTAATTTCCTATCAAAAAATTTCTAGAGAAGTAAATTTAATTTAGATATTTGAAAGTTTTAAATTATTATGTTTGTAATTTAGAATACTTTTATTTAATTAAAATCATTATTATTATTATTATTATTATTATTATTATTATTATTATTACCACATGTTTTTATTAATTATGGGGGTCCAATATTTTAAGTTGACCTAAGGCACAAAATTTTAGGAATGGCCATGGCACCATATGAGGTTAGTCTTGTTCTAACTATTCTTTTGATAGGATGGAGTCAATAGAATACATGTGTTTGCATGCGTATGTCTTGAAATATGAGTTATTTTTGGGTGACAGCACCCTGGACGTCCAGGCCATCACAAGGGATTAAGTCTTGAAATATTCGATTGAAAGTCAAATATTCTTGCAATTATCCTTATGATTCTTTTCGATTCTAGAGACAATGCTGCAGTAGCTTAAGTGTGGACAAATTCATCATATTGCTTGATTAGCTTAATTTGTTAGCTTAATTATAGAAACAATAGCTTGATTATAGGACCTATACTATTAACCTATCTATATGTACACATACAGATTCGTGGCGGAATAAAACATTCTTTCTCAAACTTTGTTTTTCAAGTTGGCATCAGAGCTTTGTTCCAAAAGAATTTCTCCTTTTTATCGTATCTCCATTAATGCCTCACACAAAATTTTGAAACTTGCTAACACCAAGTCACCATGAGAAAGTCAGATTCTGAAACATCTAGGAACAAACTGCTTCTATTATTGTTCAATCCGAAAGCTCACCTTCAACGCAATAACTATACTCAATGAAACAAATTAAGATGTGTGGTCTCAAATAATGGAGATGCATATTGTTGAGAAGGAGAAACTATCCTTTATTTGTGGAAACTCATTACTACGTACTGAAAAGGATGATGAATATGAGAAATAGTAGGCAGACAATAAAAAAAATCAAGAGATGCTGTTGATGTCTATGTCCTCTGAAATTATGAAGTGATGTATTCGCTTACCCACTGCTCATGATATTTGGACAGCTCTATCTAAAGCTTTTTACAGTGGAGAAGATGAATTGCAGGTTTTTTCCTTAAATCAAATGACTTTCTTTGTCAAATAGAATGGTTGTGCACTCTCTTTTTATTATAGAGAACTAACTGGAATTTTTAGTGAGTTGGATTATCGTGATAAGGTGATCGTGAAGAGAGAGAAAGATGTTGAATCATACCAAAAATCAGTTCAACGACAAATGGTGCATATTTTTCTTGCTGGATTGGATTGTGAATTCGAACAAATCAGTCGTGAAATTTTGAGAAAGGAACATGTCCCTGAACTAGAAGAATGTTATGCACTAGTCCGTCGTGAATTCGTTCCACGAGCAAAGACGAATGGAGAACCTGAAAATTCTGAAGCTTCAGTCATGGTAGCTTGTAATCGGCCCATTTAAAACCAGCAAGATAGAACAAAGTCCCCGAGTTCGCCGCATTTGAAACAAGACCTTTTCGCAAGAGGTCTAGAACTCGATCTAGATTTTTCTCCCTTGCACTTTGGTCGCACATTGCTTCTACCCCTTACAAACAATTCTTGAGCTTGTTACCAATGGTAGACATGCCACTAGTTGCAATCTTTCGAAGATCATCCGCTAGAAGTGACGTTCTAGTGTCCTCCATCACAAGTTTATCACCCACAAGCATCAATGTTTGTACTAGGTCCTCGTAAGACTTTGGCAATGAAAGAAGTAGTAGAAGTGCTTGATCCTCATCATCTACTTCCACATCAATGTCCTTCAAGTCCGATATAATCCTATCAAACTTGTTGACGTACTCCCGGATTGGTGTACCTTCATCCATCTTGCAAGTATACAATTTGGACTTCAAATAGATCCGATTTGTTAGAGTCTTCGTCATGAAGTTCGCCTCCAACTTTGTCCACACCTCCGTCGCCGTTACCTCACTATCAACCAAGAAAGCAACGTCTCTTTCAAGGCATAGAATGATAGACGCTCGTGCCTCAAGATCTAACTCTTCCCAATCCTCGTCCGACATATCAACGTGCTTCTTCTCCTTTCTCGCCAATGCCTTGTGCAACTTTTGAGAAATCAACAAATTTTTCATTTGCATTCTCCAATATGAAAAATCATTCTTCCCATTGAATTTCTCTTCTCATACTTCCCAATCTTCACCATTCCTCTTATAGACATGATTTATCTACTTGTTTACCGGAAATAAACCACCAAAGTTCACTTGGAAATTTTTACAAACACCTTGTGTGCACAACAAAGTTCAAGCAACTCACTAAAAATCGAAACTTAACCACCTTGATTTAAGAAGAAGCTTTGATACCAAATTGTTGGGAAAACACCTCCCAAAGATTGCCCAAGATCAAACAAAGCTTGACAATGTGAAAAATCTCAAACCACTTGAAGAACAAGAAAATGGGGAAGAAATGATTTCAATAGATAAATGGAAGAACAATGTATTTGGATTACTTGAACAAGCCTCAAGTTAACCCCCAAGAAAAGAAAATAGTTTTGAATTTATA
>NW_019268410.1:9786-24389 GCF_002742605.1 Olea europaea var. sylvestris
CTAACACCAAGTCACCATGAGAAAGTCAGATTCTGAAACATCTAGGAACAAACTGCTTCTATTATTGTTCAATCCGAAAGCTCACCTTCAACGCAATAACTATACTCAATGAAACAAATTAAGATGTGTGGTCTCAAATAATGGAGATGCATATTGTTGAGAAGGAGAAACTCTCCTTTATTTGTGGAAACTCATTACTACGTACTGAAAAGGATGATGAATATGAGAAATAGTAGGCAGACAATAAAAAAAATCAAGAGATGCTGTTGATGTCTATGTCCTCTGAAATTATGAAGTGATGTATTCGCTTACCCACTGCTCATGATATTTGGACAGCTCTATCTAAAGCTTTTTACAGTGGAGAAGATGAATTGCAGGTTTTTTCCTTAAATCAAATGACTTTCTTTGTCAAATAGAATGGTTGTGCACTCTCTTTTTATTATAGAGAACTAACTGGAATTTTTAGTGAGTTGGATTATCGTGATAAGGTGATCGTGAAGAGAGAGAAAGATGTTGAATCATACCAAAAATCAGTTCAACGACAAATGGTGCATATTTTTCTTGCTGGATTGGATTGTGAATTCGAACAAATCAGTCGTGAAATTTTGAGAAAGGAACATGTCCCTGAACTAGAAGAATGTTATGCACTAGTCCGTCGTGAATTCGTTCCACGAGCAAAGACGAATGGAGAACCTGAAAATTCTGAAGCTTCAGTCATGGTAGCTTGTAATCGGCCCATTTAAAACCAGCAAGATAGAACAAAGTCCAACCATCATAAGACTACTAACGGTGCAAACAAATCCACCTACAAATGCACTCATTGCAATCAAATTAGTCATACCAAAATTTGATGATTTAAACTTGTGGTGTATCCAAAATGGTGGGATCATAACCGTGATTTACAGAAGAGGAATCCCAAGAAGACCTTTATTGCTGTAGTTGCTCAAATAAAGGCAAAGAATGAAGTTGTTAAAAGGGTCTCCGCATTGGCAACCACTATAAATATTGGTGGCAAGGTCTTAAATATGTCTGTACCTATTTGAAAAGTCAAGGCGCGTCCAAGAATAAATTAAGATTCAAACAAACACAACAAACAGTAAAGAAATGCAGAAAATTGTAAAATGAACACAAGATTGTTCGGCCGAAGCTCCAAAGGTTCGGCGACCACTTCTAACGCCTATTCCCCCTGTTGAGCATCCATTAAAATGGATAAAGTTCAATTGCACTATAAAGCTCCAAAAATCCAGTGTTCCAGAAATTTACAAAGAACCAAATATAGAACTTATCTTTTCTAGAACTATACAAGGCAACCACTATTCCACACAGGAACTAACTCAGATCACAAAGATCAACCAACATAGATTTTACACTCCAAACTGCCCTTTCTTGAACCACACAGGATCATACAAGACTCGGCACACATTTAACCACGGTAACTCTCAACATTTATCACTGGAACCCTCAAGAAAAAAATCCCTTTTCATGAAGAAAATGAAGTTCTCACACAGAGAACGACGAGAACCGGAATACGGTCTCAACACCAAGAATAATATCCCAAATCTTGCTTCCAGTTAAATGAATCTCCCAAGAATAATAGAGAGTTAACACTCAGAGAAGAAGAGACGAGTAACTTCGAACCCTCGAGAATATCTCACGTATTTTTGCCAAAAAAACCAAGAATAAAGTCTCTGAAATTTTCTTCTCTAACTGCCGGTCACAAAACAAGAGTAATCTCCAATAATATCTTCAACATAAGAACCCTAAATCACCAAGAAATTAGGGATTCTCGAAGAGAAAGAAAGAGGCAAGTTCACGGGCTGAAGGAAAGAAATAATTTCTGAATTTTTCTGGCAAAAACTGAAGCAAGACCTGTCTGGCAGAATAGTCACCAGATTTATATATTATAAGTCATCAGAATCTGATCCAATGGTCTCCAAGATGCCAAGTGTCAAAATCTTGTTAATTGCCCTCACTAATAGAGTTGTCATTATTGAAAGACATGTTTTCTTCAATAATTTTGGAAGCACTCTTTACACAATAAAAAATCAGTGGCTTAATTTTTAACAATCTCCACCTTGCTTCCAAAATTTAAGGCTATAGTGCACCCACAAGCTTCACCAACATTTATAATGTCATTTGCTCCAAGTACCTGTACAATCAATTAAAAGAATCAATAGATAATATCTTTAAACAGTTTTGAAACTTATTTAAAGGTATTACCTTAGTTCCCATATCTGATGGATTATACAAAGTAGGTATTTTATTTATTTTCAGCAATGCTTTTGATATAATATCCCTTATAAAGTGATATTTTACATCAACATGCTTCGTTCTATCATGGAACATGGGATTCTTACTCAAATGGATTACACTTTGATTGTCAGAATATAGTATTGGATTAGTGTCTACAAAACCAAGTTCATTCAACAAACTATGCAGCCATATGCCTTCTTTAATGGCATCAGTGGCATCAATATATTCAGCCTCCGTGGAAGATAGAGCAACATTTTTTTGTAATTGAGATTTCCAACTTATCACAGTACCACACAAAGTGTAAAAATAAGATGAAGTTAATTTTCTATTGTCTCTATTTCTAGCAAAATCAGAATATGTATAACCTTTTAAAATTACCCCCTCTTTGTCCATTTTAAACATCAAACCTAAGTTAGGTGAACCCTTTAAGTATCTCAATAACCACTTCAATGCTTCCCAATGAATTTCACCAGGATTTCCCATAAATCTACTCAAAACACTAATACTAAAAGCCAAATCAGGTCTGGTGCAAACCATTAAGTACATGACTGAACCAATAGCATTAGCATAAGGAATTTTAGACATTCTTTCAAGTTCATCTTCAGTTTTAGGACACGAGTCAGATGTTAATATAAAGTGATTAGAAAGGAGTAAAGTCACAGGTTTACAATCAAACATATTAAACCTTTTTAGGATCTTATTCACATAATCTTGTTGATATAAGAACAAGCAATCAGATTTCTCATCTCTAAAAATTTGCATGCCAAGTATTTTCTTAGCGGGACCAAGATCCTTCATTTCAAATTTTGATTTTAATTTGTGTTTGATATCATCAATTTCAGATTTATTAGCACTAGTAAGAAGCATATCATCAACATAAAGCACAAGATACAATGAATCTTTACCTCCATGTCCTTTACAATAAAGATATGTATCATAACTGCTTCTACTAAATCCAAGTTTTAAGACAAATGAATCAAATCTTTTATACTATTGTCTTGGAGCTTGTTTTAGGCCATATAATGATTTTTTTTCAACAAACACACAGTTTTTTCAGGATTTCCTTTAATAAATCCTAGAGGCTATCTCATATAGATCACTTCATCCAATTCACCATACAAGAATGAAGTTTTTACATCTAGTTGATCAAGTTTCCATTTAAATTGCACAACTAAAGCAAGAATACATCTTATAGTTGTATATTTAACCACGGGGGAAAAAATCTCATCATAGTCCACACCCTCCTTTTGTGTGAAACCCTTGGCAACTAGTCTAGCTTTGTATCTAATATTATTAGTGCCACCTTCCCCTTCCTTTATTTTATAAATCCACTTGCAATCAACTAGTTTCTTATCCTTAGGTTTGTCAACCAATTCCCAAGTTTCATTCTTGTATAAGGAAGACATTTCTTCTTCCATAGCACTCAACCACCGCTTAGAATCTTTAGATCTCAAGGCTTCATGATAGGAACTAAGTTCAGATTCAATTTCTTCTTGGTAAGTGAACAAAGACACAAAGTCGTCACTATTGAACCTAGCAGGTGGTCTAATTTGCCTCCTATCCCTATCTCTAGTGAGCTGGTATTCATCTAGAGGTATATTTATGTCATCACATAAATCAGGTTCGACCAAATCAGGCTCATTCTCATTCTGGTCAGCCTCATTAGTTGCTGTTTCTAAGGGGACAGAACTGACATTTTCAATTTTAATAGGCTCCACCTCAATTTGGACATCATTTTCAATCAAATTCTCCTTTTCCCCTTCCAAACATGGCATACATGACTCATTAAAGACCTCGTCCCTTCTTATGATAACGCTGTAACCTTTTTCCCCATAAACCCACAACCTGTAACCTTTAATATTTTCAGCATAGCTCAAAAACACACATTTAAGTGATCTAGGTTCAAGTTTACCTATGTTTTGATGAGCATATGCAGCACAACCAAATGTTTTCAAATAAGAATAAATCACAGGCTTTTGTGTCCACACAGATTCAGGCACATCAAAATTTAAAGCGCTTGTAGGACTCCTATTAATCAAATATGCAGCAGTTTTAACAGCTTCACCCCAAAATAATTTGGGCAAGCCCGAACTTAAAAGCATGCATCTAACTTTATTCAACAAAGTCCTATCCATTCTTTCTGCAATGCCATTTTGCTGGGGTGTGTATGTTATAGTTCTATGTCTTAAGATGCCATGCAACTTACAAAAATCATTAAACTCATAATTGCAAAATTCTAGTCCATTGTCTGTTCTCAAAGTTTTGAATTTCAAATCAGTTTGATTTTCAATTTGGGTTTTCCAATCTTTAAATGTAGTAAATGTTTCATCTTTAGTTTTCAAAAGAAATACCCAAACTTTTCTTGAGAAATCATCAATGTAGTGGTGGATGCAAGACCCCACAAATCAGCATGTAAATATTCTAGAATTTGCTTTGATTTATGAGTACTAGTAGGAAAAGGTAATTTAACTTGCTTTCCAATCAAACATTGTTCACATTTAGCCAATTCACCAATATTTGATTTTCCAAATACACCTTTATTTTGTAAAGCCTTTAAACCTTTTACCCCAATGTGACCAAGTCTACAATGCCACAATTTTACAAGATTAAATTCATCATTTATAACTGCTGCTGTAAGACCCAATAAAGGTTTTGCATTTAGAAAGTATAAAACATGTCTCTTTGGGATAGAAGTGATCAAATCACTACCCTTAAAGATTTTTATGTGTCCTTGACCCAATTTTATGTCAAACTCCATGTCATCCAACATTCCTAGAGACACAAGGTTTCTTTCTAATTCAGGAACAAATCTGGCATCCTTTAATAATAAAATTCTGCCATTTTTCAAAAGCAATTTTATTGTTCCAATACCTTTAACTTTGCAGGTCATGTTGTTTCCCATTATAACTTGGCCTCCTTTTGTTCGTTCAAAATCCATAAAATAGTTTTTATTAGGGCACATGTGGAAAGAGCAACCTGAATCAAGAATCCATTCTTGATTCACGTTCATTTCAACATTTACAAGAATCAGGTCATTATCAATTTGTTTCTTATCATAGGACATAACAGCATTACCTTCACTTAGCTTCTTTCCTTTCAAATCATTTTGCTTTTTGTAACAATCCTTTGCAAAGTGACCCAACTTACCACAATAAAAACATTTCTTTCCATTTGCCTTAGTTTTGAATTTCATTTTGTCATTGTTCCTTTTCTTAGGGTCATTTTGAAATTTTGAATGAAAATTAGATTTGCCAACATTTTTGCATTTTAACAAAAGATTTTCTCCATTTCGATGGTTGATAGAATCTAATTTTAATTCAAAAACCCTATTTCTTAAGGCATTTATAATGATATTTGTGGTAAGCTCATCTCTTCCATATTCCAAGGCATTCTTTAGGTCTCTATGCCTATAACTAATGGAGTTTAACAAGACCACAGCCAGCTGATCTTCTGATAATTTCTCATCACAGTTGGCAAGGTCCTGGGTCAATTTTGTAAATCTGTCCAAATTTTCATCCAAGTCAATCGAAGGGTCCATTTTGAAAGAAAAGAATTGTTTTAGCAAAAACATTTGTTTGGAACAGTTTTGGGCTCATATTGAGCTTTCAATTTGGTCCACAATTCTTCAGCAGTTTTAGTTTCACCTATACACCTGATCACATTGTCCGAAAGGTACAAGAAAATAGTACTCCACGCTATTACTTCTAACTCAGTTCTTTTAGCAACAGACATTTCAGCAGGCCATGAATTATCTAGGGCTTTAGCACATTTCGTTTGCATTAAGATAGCCCTCATTTTCTGGCTCCACATATTAAAGTCCCCCCTCCCATTAAACATGCTCAATTCAAACTTAGTAGTAGCCATGACAAGATTCACCAAGAAAGTTCACAGTACTCAAGTTTGATTTCAAGAACACACAGGGATACACAAGAACAGTATTGGAGGCAGACTAGGGGATCAAGGGTCAATGACCAATGCACATATACAAATTTCACCAAACAGTAAACACTTAACACTAAGTATAATAGGCATAATCACAAAGGACGGAGATATCAATTCCTACATACTCTAGAATGCAGGAAAGATCCCACCAAACGAGTTGATAAAAATAAATTTCCACCAACCAATGTTTACTGCAGTTTGAAGGCAGGTTTCAAAATCCAGTCAATTCACAGGAATCAGAGATGCTCCAGTAGTCCAAGATTGCTCTGATACCACTGAAAAGTCAATGAGCGCCCAAGAATTAATCAAGATTCAAACAAACACAACAAACAGTAAAGAAATGTAGAAAATTGTAAAATGAACACAAGATTTTTCGACCGAAGCCCCAGAGGTTCGACGACCACTTCTAACGCCTATTACCCTGTTGAGCATCCATTAAAATGGATAAAACTCGATTGCACTATAAAGCCCCAAAAATCCAGTGTTCCAGAAATTTACAAAGAACCAAATATAGAACTTATCTTTTCTAGAACTACACAAGGCAACCACTATTCCACACAGGAACTAACTGAGATCACAAAGATCAACCAACATAGATTTTACCCTCCAAACTGCGCTTTCTTGAACCACACAGGTTCATACAAGACTCGGCACACATTTAACCATGGTAACTCTCAACATTTATCACTGAAACCCTCAAGAAAAAAAAAACCCTTTTCATGAAGAAAATGAAGTTCTCACGCAGAGAACGACAAGAACCCGAATACGGTCTCAACACCAAGAATAATATCCCAAATCTTGCTTCCAGTTAAATGAATCACCCAAGAAAAATAGAGAGCTAACACTCAAAGAAGAAGAGACGGGTAACTTCGAACCCTCGGAATATCTCACGTCTTTTTGCCAAAAAAAACCAAGAATAAAGTCTCTGAAATTTTCTTCTCTAACTGCCGGTCACAAAACAAGAGTAATCTCCAATAATATCTTCAACATAAGAACCCTAAATCACCAAGAAATTAGGGATTCTCGAAGAGAAAGAAAGAGGCAAGTTCACGGGCTGAAGGAAAGAAATAATTTCTGAATTTTTCTGTCAAAAACTGAAGCAAGACCTGTCTGGCAGAATAGTCACCAGATTTATATATTATAAGTCATCAGAATCTGATCCAATGGTCTCCAAGATGCCAAATGTCAAAACTTGTTAATTGCCCTTACTAATAGAGTTATTATTATTGAAAGACACGTTTTCTTCAATAATTTTGGAAGCACTCTTTACACAATAAAAAATCAGCAGCTTAATTTTTAACACTATTTCTAATAGTGCATGGATAATTAATTCTGGCGCCGCAGATTATATAACATTTGATTCTAGACATATCTCGACTCTTAAAATCGTCCTTACAAATATCTGTTTCCACTGCCATTGGCACTTCGACCCCAGTTATTGGGGAAGAATCCTTTCCCCTTTCTTATACTTTAATTTTAGATCCTATTTTAGCTGTTCTATCTTTGAACTATAGCCTTTTGCCAGTTTCCCAAATAATTGTTGCCTATTTTGTGTTGTAATTTTTTTGCCTGAATTTTATGTGCTTAAGGACATCAGATCAAGGCGAACGATTGGTTTTAGTTTTAGGTGAGGAGAGTTGTATTACCCGGACTTAGTGTCAAAGAGTTTGGATAAGTTAGGTCAAGCTTTGGCAGTTGATGGTTCTGAGAGAGAGAAAAAATTCCAACATCTTGCTATGGCATCAACATTTGGGGCATATTTCTTTTGGTTATCTCAAGAAATTATTTCCTAGTTTATTGCAAAATTTGATGTTGCTAGTTTCAAATGTGATGTGTTTGAACTTGCAAAAAAGCCACCGTGCTTCGTTCCATTAACTTTGAATAAAAGTTTAGTTCATTTTATGGTCTTACACTCTGTGATGTTTGGGGTCCATCCAAAGTCACTATCTTAAGTGGATCATGTTGGTTTGTTACTTTTATTGACGACTGTATCAAAATGACCTGGGTGTGCTTAATAAAATCCAAAGGCGAAGTGAACTTGTTATTCAAAAATTTCATACATTGATTCATACTCAGTACAATGCACATGTTCAGGTTCTCCCGTGGTGATAATGGAAGAGAATATATGAAATTTGAATTGCAGCAGTATTTGGAAGCACATGGAATTATTCGTCAAACCACTTGTTCCAATACACCCCAATAGAATGGGATAGTTGAGCACAAAGTTCATCACTTATTGGAGGTTGTCCATGCATCATTAATAGAAGCTCATGTGTCGTTATCCTATTGGGGCGAAGCACTTACATTTGCAACGTATTTAATCAATCAAGTACCCTCCAGCACTATTGATTTTCAAACACCATCCCAAGCTCTCTATGAAGTAGTTGTTGCTCCATCTGTCCCAAACTTACCTCCTCATGTTTTTGGTTGGGTAGCATTTGTACACCTCCATAACATTAGTGCTACAAGTTGACACTTCAAGCATGTGGTGCGTCTTTCTTGAGCAGCTACTTTCAAAAGGAGTATTGATGCTATCATCCTCCAACTCAATGTATGTTCATTAGTTTGGATGTAGTTTTTCATGAAAACTCCTTATATATTTTTCTCTGAGCCTAAACTTTGGGGATAGGAGTATTAGGAGGAAGTTCAGACTCTAGACTATGATGTTCACATTTTTAAAGAAGAACTACCTGCACATGGTAACCAGGATGCGGGCAATTTGGATACATGTGGTATAAATTTGGATGCTAGTAGTGATGTTTACTCACAAACAGAGTTGATCAATTAAGAAAAAGGTGTATCAAATTTGAGTAGTATAAGTTTGGACCAAAGTGTGCACACCTAGAAATTGAAGTCGTAGTTCCGATTCGGTTCGAGTCCTTCACATCACCGACTACTGATATACCAAACCAATCTCTTGTTGAAGATGTTCCTGATTTAATGTTTGAACAATTTAGAAAACAGTTACCACATCGTCATACTAGAGGTATTCCTAAACCCACATTTAAACTTGACCATTATAGTACAGTTAAGTATCATATGAGTCATTATGTATCTAACCACCGCTTGTCAGAATCAAATCAGTCATTTGTAAATCAATTGTCTATTGTAGCTATTCCTTAAAGTTTGTAGGAAGCCTTAACTGACCCAAGGTAGAAGGCTACTATAAATGAGGAATTGGAATCCTTGAAGAAAATTAAAATTTTGGATCTTGTTGATTGTTTGCAGGAAAGATACCATTTGGATGTTGGTGGATTTTTACTGTGAAGCAGCAAGCAGATAGTACGATTGCAAGCTTTAAAGTGAGTTTGGTTGCAAAATGGTACACCAAAACCTATGGGATCAATTATACATAGAATTTTGCAGTTGTAGCTAAAATCAACACAATTTGGGTCTTGTTGTCTTTAGTGCAAACCTGAATTGGCCATTACAACAATTTGATGTGAAGAATGTCTTTCGAAATGGCGAATTGTTCGAAGAAGTCTACATAGATCTCCCATCCAGATGCATGATACTAGAAATACATAGATAGAAAGTATGTAGGTTAAAGAAATCACTATATGGGTTGAAATAATCTCTAAGAGCATGGTTTGAGAGATTCATAAAGTCTTTGATATGGCTACAATCAGAGCAATTTAGACCATGCTTTATTCTAGAAGAAAATGAAGATAAAATCACCTCACTTATTGTATATGTAGATGATATGGTGGTCACGAAAAATGATCCTAAAGAAGCTTCAGAGTTACTTTTCCAGAGAATTTGAAATGAAAGACCTTGGCCCCTTGAAATTTTTCCTTGGTATTAAAGTATCTCGATCTCATAAAGGGATCTTTTTTCTCAAAGGAAATATACTTGTTATAAAACATTCGCATTTCAACATGTCAACTAGCGAATACACCAGTGCAAGAGGGTTTAAAATTATGTGTTGACTCGAATAAGGTATCGATTGATAAAGGGAGATAACAAAGATTGGTCAGAAGATTGATGTACTTAGTACACACAAGGCTGAACCTTGCATATGCATTGAGTATTGTCAACATTCATGATCTTGGAGAGCTACATATGAATGCAGTTATGCGCATTTTGAAGTATCTAAAGTTTGCTATTAGAAAAGGAATTTTGTTCACTAAAAATATAGATCACAAATGTGTGGAAGCATATACTGATGCTGATTGGGTTGGGATCATAGTTATAAAATTGGCTTAGACCTGCCGATCAAGCGGAAAATCCAGTGACCCAAAGCTCTTGTCCGGGTCGGGTAGATTAATTTAATAAGAATGCACATGACTCGGTCAAAAATCGGCCTTGATCGAGAAAATTGCTCGTTTCAATATAAAAACGTCTGCCCGATATATCAATTTTCAAAATTGCCTTTTAAAATATTGGGGTTCATTGGAATTGAACCTTGGACCTCCAAGAAGAACAATTAGTTCCTCACAATTGGAGTAGTAGAGTACTTTAATAAATTTTATATGTGCAATAACTTATATGTATGCAATAAATCATATATATTATATAGGTTTTCCAGAAGTGTTTTTATAAAAAACTTTGGTCCAACCTTTTGCTTTGTCTTATAGACATAAAGAATTAGTGAAAAATAACTTTTAAAAAATATAATTTTGCCCAAATTTTTTTTATACTTATAATTTTTTATATATTTGTATGCAATGACCCACCGATTCAACCAGTAACCCAAGACCCGGTACTTGTTTGGGTCGATGCTCGGGTCGGATCTAATAACTATGGTTGGAATAGTAGATAACACTCAATCTACTTCAGGATACTTCATCTTTGTAGGTGGTAATCTTGTTGCATGGAGAAGCAAAAAATAGAATGTTGTTGCACGTTCAAGTGCAGAAGTTATATTTAGAAGCATGGCACTTGGAGTGGGTAAATTGTTTATGAGATTTTGGTTATTCACCTAGCCAACCAATTCGACTATATTGTGACAATAAAGCAACGTACGACATTGCTCATAATCTTGTTCAACATGGTCGTACAAAACATGTGGAAGTCAACATATTCTTCATTAAGGAGAAGTTGGATGAGCAAGTTGTGGGGTTACCTAATATTCAATCAGAGGATCAGCTCGCTGATATATTCATCAAAGTTGTTTTGAATAGAGAGTTCTCAAAGTTTTTGAACAAGTTGGAAATGTGTGACATCTATACACCAACTTGTAGGGACTTCTTGAAATATTAGATTGAAAGTCAATATCCTTGCAATTATCCTTGTGATTCTTTCTCAAACTTTGTTTTTCAAGTGTATGCTCCCATTGTGCTAGCATGGCTTGGACACCCAACCTCCTAGCCTCATTTTGAGTCGAGAAATTAATTGGTGAACATCAAGCTCGCCATCCATTCCTTGTCAAGTGGCAACTTAGTCTTTAGGACCCGTGATATTATGATACCTAGTTTCTCAATTGTGCCATATAATGTTTTCTTCCAAATTGGTATAATTAACACTTTAACCACAAAGTGTTTATATCTCACGAGAAACCCTCCTCGAAGTGCCACTTTTTGCAGTAAAAAAAGAAAAAAGAAAAAAAGTAATGGTTTCTATTCAATCTGCTAAACAGACAACCACCACCATTTAAAGAAGTTCTTTACCTTCAGCATTCTCGTGATCCTGTCTTACTCATATAAGAAAATAATACGAGTAAAGTGCGTAAACTTATTTAACATCAAGTATTATTGAACTCGAACATTTCTAAACCATAGATAAGCAAAATGGATCTCAGAGCAACCTCTCCTAGATCTCTCAAAACACATTTTGTCGATATCCATGAAGTGTTACCTGAAGAAGAAGAAGAAGAACACAAAGAAAATAAGATCAGAAAAATGGCTGATCATAAAACAGACAAGAATGTTAACAATAAACAGATCAAAATGCGAGAAATGAAGCGACAACATAAGAGTTTCAGCAGGCAAGTCTCGTTGGAGACGGGCTTTTCAGTGCTCAACAGAGAGTTGAAAGAGAAAGATGAAAGAAAAGCTCTTCCAAGAAGTGGAAAAAGTTTTGGAGGATTTGGATCATCTCTTGGAGTTGGAATAGAAGGAAGAAAAGGAGACTTCAACATATTCAGAACAAAATCTGCTCTTGTTAGACAGAACTCAAAATTACCTTTGAGAAAGGAGAGTGGGGTTGAACCTCAGAATAATGATGTTTCAGCAGGTGAGTTTGATGAATCTGTTAACAGAAGTGTTCCTGCTGGAAGATATTTTGCTGCTCTTACTGGACCAGAACTCGATCAAGTCAAGGTACGTCTGTAGGACATTTTTAATATGTAGTATTAAACAAGACTCGATAGTATAATTAACATTTTCATAATCAATGTGTCAGTGATGAATTTTCTTGCAGGATTCAGAGGACATTCTTCTGCCCAAAGATGAGAAATGGCCCTTCCTTCTCCGGTTCCCCATAGGTTGCTTCGGTATGTGCCTAGGCCTTAGTAGCCAAGCCGTCCTTTGGCGCGCCCTCTCTACGAGTCCAGCCACCAAATTCCTCCACATTACACCCTTCATCAATCTAGCAATCTGGCTATTAGCCTTAAGTGTCCTTGTTGCAGTCTTCATTACCTATGCATTGAAATGCATATTCTATTTCGAAGCTGTGAAAAGAGAATACTTTCATCCCGTTAGAGTCAACTTCTTCTTCGCCCCTTGGGTTGTCTGCATGTTCTTAGCCATTGGAGCACCACCAGTGATCTCGCCAGAAACTTTGAATCCAGCTATTTGGGTAGCCTTCATTGCACCAATCGTCTTCCTCGACTTAAAAATCTACGGACAGTGGCTTTCCGGAGGAAAACGAAGACTTAGCAAAGTGGCAAATCCATCTTCTCATCTGTCGGTAGTTGGGAATTTTGTAGGAGCAATTTTGGCAGCAAAAGTTGGGTGGAAAGAAGCAGGAAAATTTCTATGGGCAATTGGATTTGCACATTATCTTGTTGTCTTTGTCACATTATATCAGAGATTGCCCACAAGTGAAGCTTTGCCTAAGGAACTTCACCCTGTATACTCCATGTTCATTGCAACTCCTGCTGCAGCAAGCATTGCTTGGGGAGCTATTTATGGAGAATTCGATGGCTTGGCAAGGACATGCTATTTCATCGCATTATTTCTCTATTCGTCGCTGGTTGTACGTATCAACTTCTTTAGAGGATTCAGGTAATTTACCCTCTTTATCTGAATTCTTTCTTATTTGAAGACAGGTATCTCCGTCTGTGGCACCTCTGAAACAGCCGGATCAGGTTTGCATCAACTACTACGTTTAGCAAAGCTTAAATTATTTAAGCTACTGAAACATACTTATAATTCACATATTCATAGGACCAAAATATTAATAACCACTTATTAGCACACGTTCTGTAGGAATCATAGGTTATAAGCAATACCAAAAAACTTGTAACTCCGATCTGTATATATATGAAGATAATTTTTGCATAGAAAAAAAATGATTTCATATTAATTTTTCTAACTTTATTTTCTTTTCAGGTTTTCTGTGGCATGGTGGTCTTACACTTTCCCCATGACAACAGCTTCAATAGCAACCATCAAGTATGCAGAGGAAGCGCCTACTGTAATAAGCAAGGGCCTTGCTATGGCCCTCTCCCTCATGTCATCAACAATGGTGGCCATAATGTTTGTGTCCACCCTTCTTCACGCCTTCGTTTGGCATACGTTGTTCCCTAATGACCTTGCAATAGCAATAACAAAGAGAAGACAAGGGAAGGAGAAGAAATTATTGAAGAAGGCGTGTGACATAAGACGCTGGACTAAGCAGTCGCCTTTGTCATTTGTTTCTAGTATGAGAAGGCATAATTCAGCAGATAAAGATAGTGATGGGGAAAAATGAAGACAATCATGTAGGTAGAAGACATAATATAAAGTTTATTATCAAGTCAGCAAGTCATATAATGTATTACTAGAATCCCCCAAAATAAAAGATAATAAAGTCAAACAGCAGTCATTTTGATAATGATCAGTAACAGGTTGTAGAGGATTTTTATCAGTTATATTTCATTTCAACAAGTTTAGTAACAAGTCGAAAAACATAGTATATACCTTCTCTTGTGGTATATTCGAGTGAATGTTCAAAAATGAAGATTAAAAATCAAAAAGATATGTGAAGGATTAAACTAAAAACTGCAATTACTTTGCTTGCTTCATAATATTACAATTGTTTTCATGTACTTTTTTCTCTGGTCCATATATACGATCATCAGAATATCAGTACTTTAGTCGTAACGACATTCAACACCACTGCTGTTTTTGCACAATAAGCAATTTCATATATCAGATGTAAGATCGGAATGGGATTCATTAGCACTTGATGAAATTAGTACATCAGCATGTTGAGATGACAAGAAACGAGAAGTTCTGAGAAAAAGATGGTCAACCCCCACTCCC
>NW_019268410.1:30385-35251 GCF_002742605.1 Olea europaea var. sylvestris
TGGGTGGGGAAGATGGTTGTGGCATTGGTGGTGTGAGGATGAGAAAGGGAGGAGAATGGAGATGGTGGCAGAGAGGAGGAGGATGATGATTGTGCCAGGTGGTCTGTTTATGAAAATTTGGCCATGTGGCTTGATTTCTTGTATGTAACGTGCCAAGTCGAATTTCTGTCCGCCACGTGGCACGTTCCGTTAGTGGATGGTGACGGAAGTTAAATGGGTGATGAATGGGTAAGGATTTGAATAAATGGGTGAGCAATGGGTTATCATTTATTTTTCGGTGAGTAAGTAGAAATATTAGGCAAAGATGGGTGAGCATTGATTAAATTTACTCGAACATATGCTTGAATGAGTTTCCAACCCTCCCTTTTTTTGAGAAAATTGTAATTTGGTCCCCACCCTATACATTTCGTCACATCTTCTCCCCAATGTTAGTTTCGTTTCAGCCTAGTCCCCAACAGTTACTTTCAATCAAAAAGGATGTTATTACAACTTAGCTTGACACTAATATGTGACCAATGGGGAATAATGTTGGAGTTCGATTGACATAGGTATCAAGTTCGTACAATGAGCAAAGAGTCATAGCAATTGAGTTATGAAGAATTATGTATACGGAGAGCTTGACTAATCAGCTAGGAAGCTTTCCACCAAGTTTGAAGTCAATCTGAGTTCATTGGTTAAGAAAATGTTGTGGACGAAGGGATGAGCATTGTGGAGAGAAATTGATATAATATTAGTATATTATGAGGAAAATAACTCAACGATCGAATATTCGTTGAGACTGAAACTTTGAGAGCTTCATATTGAGTTCAAGAGCTTTGTTGCGGGTCAAATGGGTGGTCGTCATTTGGAAATCGAACACAAAAGTTATGAAAGAGATGATTTCTAAGTCAAAAGAACTATTATCACTTGGGTAGAAGTTGCCAAGTCTTTTATAGAGGAGACGTGCACTGCGATCATTCAATTAGTATACCGAGTGTTGTCATCCCATGGAGGGATAGCTATAGGCTATCCTTATGACAAAATATGCAATCCTTAGAGGGGCAAGGGGACACCTAAGAGCCTATTTTAGACACATTGTAGGATGACCAAAGTATCGATCCATTGGGTGGTGTTGCACATTTTTGGCCCTCGATGGGCTTTAGTAAAAGGTCGGAGGTTACCTGATGAGTAATGCTATGCTCTGAGAGCTACTACAAGGATATGAAAACACCTCTAGGCCGATTGAGAAAAGCACTCCAAAGTCTTCACATACCAAACTTGTGTGCATTAGACAGGTTCTATTGGCTAGAAATGCAATCATGGAGCTATACCACATAGTTGGTCAAATAAGGTAAGATGATGTTGCGGGATCGAATGATGGCACTTCAAGTAAGGCACGGACTAAGGATGGCCCTACTTGAATGAGTCACCTACAAAGGCGATTGTGGCACATAATGACTCAAAAGTATATTTAGGAAGTGATGTGTGCGGGGATTGTTGTGGAGCATGCAAATGATCCTCATTACTGCAAAACTAACTAAATAATGTAAAGTTTGCCTTCTCTCATATGTAGGTCTGGTTTTGGGTTGGGTTTGTTTTGAGTCCAACTCGAAATCGAAACCAACATGATCGGTTTGGGTAAATTCCAATCTATTCCAGTTGTTGAAATCAAACCAAACCGAGCTAAATTGGTTTGGACATTGCTTCGAGTTAAAAAAAAAATTGCCTACCCATTTTGCTTGTGTAGTACATATTAATAATACATACAATGTAAGATAATATGTAAATACCACTAGCACAATTTCCATACCTGCCACATCGGCCTCTAGAAGAGAACCGAAATCAAACATAAAATGAAACAAAATAAACAAACCTAGAAATGAACAATGATTAAAGGAGATGACAATAAAAAGTCCCATTCAAAATCCACCAACACTACAACATCAAATCTGAAAGACAATACATAGATGCGAAAACAAAGAAACAAAACAAAGTATTTGGCTGGAAGAGTAGCCCTGAAAATGAAAATTGGTTGCAAGTCTAGGCCAATATCAAAACTTGCTCTAATATTATGTTATACAAGATATCGTATTACTTAATATGTCAAACAATTACAAAGAGAATATAAATAAACTGTAAAACCCTAGACCTCTACCCTAACAGTTGAAAAGATTAAAACTATGGTAAACAATCCAAATTACAATTCCTTCTAGCATGTTGACAAGCTTAAGTGGGAACCAACGAAGTTTGGGACATGGATGATGATTTTCATTGCAAATAAGAAATGACTCAGAAACAAGTGCAGTCAATGCAGTGTAAGGAAGCATTTGGGTATTTGTTAGGTAGTCTTGAGCCTTCTCAACTCCAAAAACTAGTTCGAAAGGTGAGACTTTTCCTCGCACTTATAAACTGATCATAAATCCCTTCCACAATCGATGTGAGATAGCCTTGGCAATTTCCCCCTCACACATCAGGCTCCTAGGTGGGTCAAACTCGTATCTCTCGTGGATTGTTGGGCCGAAACTTGTTGATAACCTAGGCTCTAATACCAGTGTTGAATGATTTTGAACTTTTTAAATCCCAAAAGCTAGCTTAAGAGGTAAAACTTTTCCTCGCACTTATAAAATGACCACCAGCCCCTTCCACAAGTGACGTGGGATATCCTCAACAATATTCAAGTGAAGGAAGAAGGCAAAACATGGTCTAGTGGAACAAGACTATACTGCTACGAGCAAAAAATAGTTCCGTTGTGACGTGATAGTATGATATGTGAACAGCATATGCCCTTTGTTCCTCACAAACTTATAATCTTCTAACGCCTTTTTCAAAAAGAAACAACTCTCTCAATTTCTGGCAAAATGGAACTCAACTATTCTTGTTAAGGAACAATGCAAATCAAGGTAATTAACTTGGACAAATTTAAAACGAATTTAATATAATTAAACAAAGATAAATAAAAAACGATTCATGTCTACTTGATGACACCTTATGCCACCATTGAAGTTACTTTTTAACATATTTTTTAATAAATGTTTATATTTAACATGTAAAATTAGATCCTAATAGAGACAATTCAATCATATCTAATCGTGCCATGGGAGAGCTCGCTTCTGAATTCGTGTAAGCCAGATTTACTGATTTTGAATTATTCCATATAAAAGTGGTAAGGACCATGCTGCAACAAAACAACATTGAGGATGAAATTGCAATAAAATTTGTAAGTTGGAGATAGAAAGTACAATTTTTTCTTTTCACTTTTTGGTCAGTCCAATCCAGTGTTTATGACGAGGTCTCCGAGTGGACGTTGGTTGTTTTCTTTGACGTACATAAATAAAGGTCCACTTTGTTTTCTTTGTTAATTAAAATAAATTTAAACTAATTAAACAAAGATAAATAACATCCGACTTATTCATTTCTACTAGTCACAATTGAAGCAACTTAAGAATATTTTTTTAATAAACTTTCATATTTAACATAAAATATTAGACCCTCTAGTACTAGAGACAATTCTATCACATTTGATCGTGCCACAGGAGAGCTCACCTCTGAAATCGAGTGTAGAAGCTATTGAAATATGTTAATTAGGTGTGAGTGTGGTCTTAATATATTTTGCAATATGGAGAAAACAAAAAGGAAGTTCACTTTTTGTATCTCCTTTACTACTAATTTCACTTCTTTCCTCTTCAATTTGTTCCATTTTATACATTTGGCCAGAAGAACCAGACAACAGAAGCGACAAGGAATATGGATGATTCATTGTGTTGTCCATCTGCAACTCTCGTAGATGATTCTTTTATTGGCGAATTGAACTTTGTTTTGTTACAATTGAATTACAAAAATATTTTCATTTCAATTGAATCGCTCGATCTAGATTATTAATTAAAAAGGTAATAACAATCTATGTATCATAATCAAGGACAAGATGGAATTCTGTATGAAAACTCACTTTAAAAAAGAAAAAAATAATAACATGGCATTTTGTTCAATAGCTTTAGTCAACACAGTTAAATAATTGAAATAAGTTATAATTCACTTTATCTTTAAAAAAAAAAATTATTATTCAAAATTGCTATTAAAAGATAAATTGGAAAGTTTGGACCGACCAATACCAATTTGAACTCTAGGGACATGCCAAAGTGTAGTTGACAATAATTAAGTGGCAATTCAGCCTTTCAATTTTCTGTTTTTCCCATATGGCCATATCAACGTCACCCTTGACTTTTAGCAGCAAATTTTTTTGAAAGGCTGAATTTTTTTTTTTATTTGAAAATAAGAACTTTTTTTTAATTTGAAAAGAAGAACTTTGATTTATTTTAGTTTAATCCTACATCCTTTAAAAGAGTCGATGGAGTTGCACTGTTCATTTTTGATCCTAAGCTTTCGCACCTGACTGGTTCACAAACTAGATACATACTATTCATCAATAAAATATCTTTTACGTTTTGTACTCCCTTTTCATTTTGCACGCTGCTTCTTGTTTTCGAAATCCTTCCCCAATTTTCATATGCCTTTCCACATAAATTGTAAAGGGTAGCTTTTAATCCTGTAGAAGATTTGAGTTTAAAAAAAAAGGGTAAAGAAATGCCTATTTTGGAGGTGTCGATCCAAAAGACCTACAAAAATGGAATCATGCAAAAATTTATGAGCTTCTCTTGCGTATTATTGTTAAGAGATTTAGAATATGTTTGGGAGTAATTTTTTTCCTTAAAAATTTGATTTTTTAATCGTTATTTTACTATTTAAATCGTCATATTTTACTTCTTCTCTCAATAATAAACCCATTTTTCTCCCAACGATCAAAAAATAAACAGCTCTTACACTTCTACTGTTAACCTTTCAATTTTCTGTTCTTGTTTTGATCAAAATTTCCATGTGTGTTTGATTTTT
>NW_019268410.1:37169-46885 GCF_002742605.1 Olea europaea var. sylvestris
TAAATAAAAATAAAACCTTGTAAGTTGCAGTAAAAAGCTGCCTTTTAAGGCAGCCAGCTTAATATTAGAAAAAGAGAGAGAGAAAACGGGACTGCCCAGCTCGGCTCGGAAAGGCTCGAGCCTAAAATTTTTAGGAGAGCTCCTGCTCAGGTGGGCTCGGGCCCGGAAAAAGCTCGATCATTTTAACCAAGCCGAGCTCGAGTCGGCTCGGCTCGGCTTGTTAACATCCCTACTGTTGCTTGGTTGATTGTTGTCCATATGGCATTGATATCTTCTGCGCATACCGACTTCGTTATATGATAAGATCTCTTCATTAATATTTTCTTGGCATTACTTGAATATTTGTTATTGCAAGTTGCTTTCTATATTTATCAACTGACGTCACTTGTTCATTAAAGTAACAATCTTGGTAGCATGTCTTTTTTTAAAGGTCAGTATTGTATAAGTACCACTTCATATTTTTCTAGGTGTTAATGTTTGGATTGCAATTGTTCTGCTGCTTTCTTATGCTAATAAACCCAATTCTAGAAAGTAGTAACAAAATTAAAAATGAATATTTTTCATTTAGTAAATTATGGATTGTGAGATTTTGAATGTTTAGCTGTTCTATTTCGAATTATTGCTACCACGAATAAGCATGATTCTGTTTAAATAACTTATGTGAAGGGAAGCTCATTTATAAGGGAGGTACTTTTCAGCTTCTCTGGTATTCGTTATTGAAGCTAAAGAAGGAATTTTGGTTTGTTCTTCCAAGATACTTTATTAGAAGCAATGACCACAGCTCTAATTCGGCACGAGAACAAAAGTGGGTTTGTTAGAGGGGCTACCGTTGTTTCCATCGATGGTGCTATTTTCTCAATCGAGGTCTTTACCACTTTTATGACAAGCAGATGAATCTGAGACTGGGATTATACTGTATTTGGCAAGCAATGGGTTTCACCTGACTAATCATTCCATTTCAGATTAGTTGTATGGTCAAATTGTTGATTCAATTGCTTAATAGAAACTTTTTATACACATTCATCCTTCCAAACGGTAGACTTGTTTGTGGCTAATCAAGCTTCAAATCGATTATAATGATTTTTACCAAGTATACTTCGAGGTGATTCTGATTTTGAAGTATTTCTTTGCATGGTCTTGAATTATACCTCTAAATCAGCATACAAAGATTGATAAGGGAATCAATATCTTGAAAATATAGTGTTTGTTTATCTGCCATTTCATTTTTATGCCATTTATCATTTCGTTAAAGAGTGCAATTTCTTTGTAGGAGAACATACCCCTAGAAAAAGTTTTTCAATGTCTCTTTTTTTTTTTTTTTTGATCGGTAAATGTGAATGTATTGATCAAAAATGTACCATGTACAAATACACCGGGCATACCCGGGCGAGACAATGTCCATAATCAAATACAAGTACACCGGGCATACCCGGGCGAAACAAAGTCAATGATAAGTACAAGTACACCGGGCATTCCAGGGCAAATCAAAATCCAAAACGAAAACAACTACACCGGGCATACCCGGGAGACACAAAGAAGGCAAAATACATAAAAGATCAATGATCCACGGCCAAGGATTCAAAAAGAATCAAGACATCCGGATACAAAGTAAACATGACTTTGTATACGTGTGTCTTGATCCTTCTAGCAATAGAATCCAAGTCGGCCGGGAGGTCTTCAAAAATCTTCCTATTCCTCGTCAGCCATATGTAGTAAACTGTGTTAGCAAGAGCCACTCTCTTCGTCTTGCTTAGCCACGAAGTTTCACGATTCTCCTTTTTTATCCACTTAAGCGCAATGGCAAGTGTAGACATAGATCTTGCGATGCCGAGTCATCTCCTAATGCTCCCCCATAATCAGGAAGTGAAGGAGCACTTAAAGAAAAGATGGTCACAAGTTTCCTCAAAAATTCCACAAAAAACACACCTCCGATCAATATCCAAGAAGAGTAGTTTGTCTTTAGTTAGCAGCTTTGATTGGGCCGCTAACCAAAGCAAGAAAGAATGCTTCGGAGTGATGCACGGCTTCCAAACTTCTCCTTCCCACGGCTTCAAAGTATCTTTATGCCTAAAGTAATCATAGGCAATTTTTGTTGAGAATTTATCATGCATAGAACAGCCCAGATTTTGACTTGAAGATTCAAAAAACTGCCTACCGAAGAAAACAGTTTCCCGGCCAGAAATCCTATCAAATGAAGCCACAGAATTCTGGTCGTGCAGAGCACTCCCAGCACCAAAAAAACATCCATTTACTGCCCTACCATTAGTGGACGTGTCCCCGTTAACCCCCTGATCGATCTGAAACTGATGAGCCACCGTTTCATGTTGCTGTCTCGGAATTACAGTGTGCTGGGCAGATTGTCTGGCAGAAATAAAATCCCTGATTTCAAGTAATTTCTTGAAAAGTGGGGAGTGATCCTTTTTAGGACGAACTTCCCAAATACAAGTGCCATTAAGATAAGCATGATGAACCCATCTAATCCATAAGGTGTCCTTCTTCTTGTGGATGTTCCAAAGGGATTTAGCAAGTAACGCTAAATTCCAAGTCTTCAAGTCTTTCAATCCAAGGCCCCCTTCCACTTTAGGAAGGCATAGATTCTTCCCTGCAACCAATGGCTTCTTTGATCTCCAAAGGAAGTTCCGACAAAAGCTAACAATTCTTGAAATAATTGTAGCCGGAATGGGGAAGATAGAAAGCCAAAAACATTCAACACCTTGAAGCACGGCCCTAATAAGTTCTAACTTGCCGACATAGGATAAGGATGCACAACTCCAAGCTCCAATATAACCCGCTATTTTTTGAAGAAACGACGCATAAGAACTCACTTTGAGCTTCTCCGATGCGAGAGGAATACCCAAGTAACGAAAAGGCATAGTCCCTTTCGAAAATTTTGAGATTTCCATGATAGTTTGAAGCTCAAACCCAAAAATTCCAGCTGTGTATATGCTGGATTTCGTATTGTTGATCTTCAAACCCGATGCTAAACCAAATTTGTCAAGGCAATTGCTTAGAATTTCAACCGATATCGCATCACCCCTTGCAAAAAGCATCAAGTCATCCGCAAAAGCCAAGTAGGTTATCTTAAGGGGACCACATTTTGGGTGATAATTAAAATCACTATCATTTGTAGCATCCTTGATCATTTTAGAAAAATATTCAAGACAAATCACGAACAAGAAAGGGGAGAGTGGATCACCTTGCCGAAGGCCATTCCCGCCTTTGAAGAAACCATGCATACTTCCATTCAAAGCAACCGAATATGTCGGAGTGGTAACACACTCCATAATCCATTGAACAAATCTCAAAGGAAAATTCAACCCTTCAAGAACACTCTTGAGAAAGTCCCAACTAACCGAGTCAAAAGCTTTGCTAATATCAATTTTGAGGAGGCATCTCGGTGCAACTCTCTTCCTATTATATTGCCTCATAAGCTCTTGAGCAAGATGAATATTTTCCGTCATGCTTCTACCTTCAATGAAGGCAGCTTGTGCTTGGTCAACAATATCCCCCAATATAGGCCTCAATCTAGATGCAAGAATTTTGGTGATCACTTTATAAATCACGTTACAACAAGAAATGGGTCTAAAATCCCCAACATGCGAAGCATGATCCGACTTAGGTACCAAAGCAATAACGGAATGATTGAGTTGTTTAAGCATAGAACCTGAAGAGAAGAACTCCATGATTGCACCCACAAATTCATCACCAATAATCCCCCATGCATTCTTGAAAAAACAAGAAGTGTAACCATCCGGATCGGGAGATTTATCATCTCCAATATCAAAAAGTGCTTCTCTAACTTCATCATAGGTAATCTCCCGAATCAAAGAGTTACCTTGTTCGAGTGAGACTAACGGACCATTAGTGATGATCTCCCTTTGAATCGGCCGAGAAGGGCAATAAGTTCCAAGCAATGAAGTATAGAATTTTACAAATTCCGAAGCAACTTCGTGTTGAGAAGTAGAAGACTCCCCATCCTCTTTAATAATTGTAGCAATAAAATTCTTTCGAGAGTTTATTTTGACAATGGAATGAAAGAACTTTGTACATTTATCACTTTGCTTAAAGAAGATGCATTTAGCCTTTTGATAATAAAAGCTCCTCTCCGCTTCACACAACTCAAGAGATTTCTTCCTCAAGTTTTTAACTAAAAGCTGAAATTCCAGATTTCGAGGCTGATTTTCAAGTTGAATTTGGGCAGCCTCCAATTCACTTTTGGCCTCATTGGCCCTCGAGGAAATGTGACCAAAGTGTTTAGAATTTAGCTCCTTGAGAGCAACCTTAAGTTTCCTCAACTTCTTGCAAAGAACAAATTGTTTAGTCCCCCATACATTAACACGCCAAGAAGATTGCACAATATCAAGAAAATCTTCATGCATAGTCCACATGTTAAAAAACTTGAAAGGCTTCTTATCGTTCCCAACACAATCATCAACGGAAACAATACAAGGTGAATGATTGGAAAGACAACTGGATGGAAGAAAATTTGCACCAATATGTGGCCCATTTTGCACCCAAATATCATTGATCATAGCCCTATCAATTTTGCTCCAAACCGAGCCATTGGTCCAAGTAAGGAAACAACCAATAGAACGTACATCCGTTAGACCCACTTGAAGGCAACAATTTGCAAGATCTTTGATTTCATAAGGGGTGACATCCTCTCCATTACTTTTCTCATCAAATTTAAGGACGTTGTTGAAATCCCCCAAAATCATCCAAGGCAATGCAACATTTGTGTTGCGATCCATGATGTTTTCCCAAAGAGGCCTTCTAGAAACCATAGTGTGGAAGCCATAAACAAAACTAACAAGGAAGGCGAAGGAAGTTATCTTGCAAGTAGCTTTACAATGTATGACTTGTGGATGAACCTCCGTCACATCCAAAGACACTTTGGATGGATTCCACAAGATCAAGATACGACCACCTCCATGTGTGCCAAAGTTGTTTGCATGCAAGAAACCGCCAAATTTAAGATTCAAAATTCTATTCAATCTCCGATCAACCAACTTCGTCTCCAAGATACCCATAATATCAATACCGTGAAGTTTGATAAACTCTCGAATCCCATTTTGTTTAAGGGGAGGATTCATACCCCTTATATTCCAAAATGCGATCTTCATGATGATGAAGCAAGGGGGTACCCTTCTTCTTACTAATTTTAGAACCCGGATTACTTACTTTAATGGCCTTTGCTTTGAGCTTATCATTTCCAGATTTGGTGGGGATATCACAGTCCCCTTTTTTCACCATATTGCCCTTTTTCCTCTTGCTCACAACCTCAAGAAAGGGAGGTTCTTGCTGCCCAGAACCATCTCCTTGCTGTTCGGCCAAAATAGGCAGCTGAGAATGCCCAGAAATCTGATTCGAAGGCTGTCCAACTGTTACATTTACTCCCAAACACTGTTGGGCAGTTTTAGTTCCAGAAGATGCTGCAGTTTCGGCCAAAGAGTGCTGGGAATTTGGAGGTAAAACTCCATTTCCAGCATTCCCAATTTTCACCGGAGCACCCTTTGAAGAATCTTTAGTAGTGTCAACCTTTTTTCCTTTAGGTTTTCCACCCTCGGTTGTATTGAATTTGCATTCCAAAGCCGTGTGTCCAAAAACTTTGCAAGAACCACAAAATTTTGGTTCATGCTCATATAGGATTTCTTGCACCCTTAGTACACCATTAGGGAGTCTAATATTGACCACCCTAACAAGCTCCTTCGATGCGTCAACCTCTACAAGAGCTCTAGCATAAGAGACCCTTTCCCTACTTGCCGTTATGTTATCCGTGGAGATAGGTTTACCAACTTTGGAGACAATCATCCCCAATGCCTTAGCATTCCAAAATTCCATAGGTAGACCCGGCAAGTTAATCCATGCCGGCATGATGCTCACATCTTTGTCATCAAAGTCAAAATATCGAGGCATGACTTTAAGCATTAGAGGTCTTCCATATACCAAGTACGGACCCCCATGCAAAACTTTCAATCTATCAACGTCGGTATCAAATTTGAACACCAACCAACCACTTGCATGCACAAAATACTTGTATTCAACCTTCCAAGATTTGCAAAGTTGGAGAAGTGCAATTTTTCCGGGAAACCTTCCCGCAAAATAACCCACAAGACCAAACCCCCATTGATCCTCCATGTTGTCCTCCACCGTGTCACTCAAAATAACTTCATCCGATTGAGATTCAAAGAATGACAACTTAAGGTTTTCATCTAGTTTCCGGTTATTTTTAAAGAGGCCAACCCATGAGGCTTTATTTTCATCCCCAACATTTTTCCCAGCATCATTGGCATTCTTAAGGCAATTTAAATCCCTCGAATTAGAATCAAAGTCAGAATTTTCAGATTCCGTATCATTTTCACCAAGTGTTAAAGAGATGCTCGGTGATGGCAAACTAACCTTTTCATTTTCAGCAGTTTTTGTCTTAGAAGAGGCAGCCTCGACGTTCAAGTCATTTACAATGTTGACGTTACGGGTCTCAACCAGAACATGCCCCGTTAGCACACAATTATCAATCACAGGTGATCGAACTTCATCAACATTTGCCTTAGGGGAGGCAGCACCTGCACGTCCACCCTTAGCAGATTTTTTTTAAGATAATTTCGCCTTACCCATTAAGAATGAATTGGGCAGGAAACGGACCAACAAATGAAAGGCACAAGCAGCTCAAAAAAACCCACCAACAGCCCACAAATAACAAACAAGCGGCCCAGCACACGGCCCAGCAGAACAGCCAATAGAACAGCCCAAAACTGACCAAATAAACAGCAAGAAAAGCAGCCCAAATAAACTGACCAGCAGCCCAGTCGGCCCAAAACAAAACAGAAAAAAAAAACGGCCCACAAGAAAGAAAAAGGCCAGCACAGGCCCAAAGGGGGGCAGCCCACAAGAGAGTACCGGCCCAAAAGAAGGACCCAGCAGTCCAGAAAAGAAATAACGATAGCCCAACAAATAAGTCCAACAGCCCAGCAGAGAACCCCACTAACTGACCCGGTACAGCCCCCAAACAAACACACCAACCCTCTGCAAAGTCAGATGCTAGAAGCTGGAGAAACAGAAAACACAGAAAACCCACTGAACGAGGCAGCAGACAGGATGGAAGCTGACCAATTCAAAATCCAATCACACTCAAATGTGACAAGCTACAATACATACAAAGAGATACACCTCCATGCATATGAACATCAAGCAAGAAACCCAGCAGCAAGAGGACGGAAATACAAGCCAAACCACTCAACAGTTTTTCAATGTCTTCAATGCACACGAGATGGCTTGAGCACAGATGATATTGAAAAAGGATTGGAATTATTTACGTACAATAAACTCGAAGAGAAAAACATTAGAGTTGCAACCCCCTCCTGACCCCACATGCCTACCTACGTGCCATCATTTTTATTTCGTTTTGTCATCATTTTTATTTCGTTTTGTCATCATTTTTATTTCGTTCTTCATACCTTGATTTTTCCTATCCATGCTGTAATGCAGAAAGCAAGTTTTTGAAAATTTTAAACTTTAAATTGAAATCCTCTATCGCGGGTGATAAAGCAGCCGTTTTAATGGCCATTGTTCTTGTAAATGGAGGAGTAAGGATCGTTTTAACTTTTATCTCACCTTCTACATCACCATCATCATAAAACCTATTTTCTACAGCAAAAGTCGTCAGACATTCCTGACTTCGTTGGCATCATTGTCTCGCTCTTTTTCAACTCCAAAATCAATTTTACTGAAGAAAATAAATGCAGCAGCTGCCCTTATGGCTCCAAAAACCAAGGTTTGCTATTCTGAAATAGCTTCCAACTATAAATTGGCACCATTTATTTACCTTAGTGTCATATTTTGTATCAATCTTTGACCATAAATGGAAGTGATTTAATCTGTTTCTAACTCCAGCTTCTGGGAGTTCGAAAATGGAGTGAAGATGAAGCCTCAGTGTTAGTTAATGGGAACAGAGTCAGTATCAAACTTGGAGATATTATTTGAGTTGATGCGTGCCTTATGGAAGGAAATCCTCTTAAGATTGATACATCCTTTAATGGTTATGTTATGAACTTAAGATAGGCTATTCATCTAGCTTAAGAGAGGTTTTGTAGTTAGCCTATTTTTTCTTTGACTAAAGCTGCTATAAATAAAATACTTCCTTTGCTACCCAAAAACTCATTTAACCCATATTATCTCTTCAATCCTTAATACTCAACCCACTAAATGATTATAATAAACTTGCTACTACATCATAACAACGACTGACTACAAAAGATTTTTTGACATCACCTAATTTTATTCTCTTCGTAACTTGTTACTTTCTTGTTTCATTGCTAAACTCATATAACATTAAAGTGTAAAAACATTAACAATACTTCCAAAATGGTACAACCTGTGCATTGCACGGGCAAAAAACTAGTAAAGACAAAAGTATGTTGTTTTAAGCTATTGATGCTATATATATATATATATCTATATATATAGTTTGTTTTCCTTTTGCCAGCTCTTTAGTTCCATTCGCTAAACCTAGAGGTCGATCTTTAAAACTCTGTTAGTGAGTCAATGTTCTTGAGTTTGAGGAAGTCTGTCAATACTATGCCATACTTTAGCCTTTATTTGTCACTCATTATTTTACATTCTTACTATCATTTTTTCTACAGTACTCATTTTCAACCATACATTTTTCATTAAAATAATATTACACGCAAACGAAAAACTTCTCATTCTTTTTTAATCATACATTCTCCATCAATCTACCATTTTATAAAACATTTTTATAAATTAAAGCGGCTCAAACACATCCTTAGGTAACTTGGTCAGTTTCATCTTCTTTGCTTGATTTCATAGTAAATTTCATAAATATGCATATGAAAATTTGAGACACTTTTTCTTATTTTCAGAATTACATAAATCTCCCTTAAAAATTGTTTTCAATAATGAATTCATACTGTCAGCTAGAAGTACACTTTTTATTTCTTATTTTACTTTAATTATTTAAACTATATAATTTGAAACTATTATTGAATATATTTTAATATCCTTGTTTCTCCTCTTTTTTTTTCCTCGTTTCTTTACATTGTTAAATTAAATGCTAATAGTATTTTTAGCTCAAATAAATATTATTAAATTTATAATAATGTTTAAATAATATTATACATGCTTTGATCTTTACCGTTTGTACTCGTAAGAGTTATAAGGATGGCAATGAAACATGCGGATTGGAAGGTCATCCCATACCTTGCCCCCCTCTAAAATTTTTAGACGATAGGGTGGGGATCGAGTGAGGTCAAGGCAAGGAGAGGCTTGGATTACTTATTTATTGAACTTTTTAATATATATATTTTTAAAACTTAAAAATGTCAAATAAAATAAAATTTAATATTTGTTGTTGAGGAGAGGATGGAGTTTATTTTTTCCATCCCTAAACAATTATTTTATATGAAGTTTAATATATTTTTATTGTAATATCTAATATAATAAAGAATGATAATGAGTAAAAATTCAAGTTACTATTTTTTTTCTTTTCCTTTTCTAGTTAAACTTATGGATCAATCTTATTCCTTCCGTATAACAATGTTAATTTTGAAAAATATATTAAATGCAATACTTTGTGAAAAAAGATAATAAAAAATAAATATAGCCCTTGTTTGTTTCCTATTATTTCCTCACTAAAATGAAAAATATGATCGTTATTTATCATATCAAATCACCAAATTTGAATTTCTATATCTTGTATG
>NW_019268410.1:47028-60621 GCF_002742605.1 Olea europaea var. sylvestris
TCCCCCCCCCCCCTCCTTTTCATTTTCAGGTAATGGGGGTCAAAAGGGGGCTAACATATCTCGAAAAAATTTTGATTTTTTTGTCATGGAAGAATAAAGTTAAACATATCAATATTCATGAAAAAAAATACTGTGTTAATACTTTCATAAAAGTATAGCATAATGAATTTCAATATTCTAAAAGAATATTCATTGTTTGATCATGAAGAATCGCAAATTTAATTATGATTACTCTTGAAGAAGTAAAGATTTGGCATATCAATATTTTATAAGAATAAAGTTGATGAATTGCAACTTTAAATATGATATTTTTTTAAGAATATGGAGCTTCTTTTATCTGCAATATGTTTGAAGCCAATCATTTTGGCCGGAAGCCTTTTTTACTTAGACAATGGGAATTTACAAGCAGATGAGCTACCGAATTTTAGAGGTTTGGAGATTTTAAAAAGGGAAAAGACTCAATGGACGAATGCAGCCTCATTTTATAAACAATTTTTAAAAATTCAAGTGGGTTAAATATGATAATTTTTAAAGAATATCACACAATATAATCTTACGAAAATATTCATATTTTTCATTGATTTATAAAAAGAAAAGCAAGAGGTAGGTGGCTAAGCATGGACATAAAACTCTTGAAAATCGACCCAACCTAGCCAATCGATCCGAGTTGGGTTAATTTCTCATGGAGTCGGATCGATTTTTCAGGTTGTGATTTATCCCGCCTGAAACCTCGGATTAGGCTCAGGTTTTTAAAAATTAATTCTAAGGGTAAAATACACTTAAAATTGACTCGGGACCTCAGGTCGATTTTTTGAATGAGTATAGTCTGTTTCGGGTGGAATTTCTCCCAACTCAAATGATTATTTCGGCCAAACCCAACCCGTGCTCAGCCTATTGGTGGCACAGGACGTAAACCAAATGTGCTGCAACTCACCTTTATTGAAAAGGTTACTTTTCTTGTACTGCTTTTTAGTGGATTTAAAGCTAAAAGGTAAATTCATTCTTCCAATTCTTAAATATTAACTCAGTGCAAGAGAAGTTGCTGAACATTTTTTTCCGTTTGAATTTCCTTGGATATGATAAATAGAGTTCGTAAGAATATTTTTATTTTTTTATATTCTCCATGTCTGAAAATTGATATATAAGATCTGTGTACTTACTTAATAATTGGTAAAAGAATACATAAATAAATAAAAATGTCTTATGACTTGAATACATGTTCAATTTGATCAACGTTGGTAATAATTCGAATACATATGGTTGTGTTGATTTTCAATAGTTTATATGTTGATATACGTGCTTGTTTAGTATGTTAGTGACAAAAATATTTGCATTTAAGGGTCAACATTATTTACCTATGTGTCTCATTATAGAAGAACGACGAGTTTTTGTTTACAATCCCAAATCTTGTCTGATTGGTTTTATTACTTTCTTTGAGTGAATGTTCCAAACAATCGTGGACTTGACCTGGGTTGAGACAGTTTTCGGCATCTACAAAAATCCAAGCATTTAGTTAAATTATTATGACTCCCCGAAGGAGAAATGAAAAAATGATGAAAACTAATGTTAGTATAATATCTAATTGAATGTTATAAAAGAGCCAATTTTGTATTGGACTCCATCCAATCAAACAAGAGGATATCGTCAAGTTTCAAAGATATGTATTCTAATTTGTACTATTCAATATACATGCAATTGAACTATGTAAATGATTTTAATTTTTTAGGATGATCAGTTAGACTATCTCTGATCAATAATAATTCAAATTAATTGAGAATACGTTATATCTATTAAAGAATCAGAAGCATCTTCGATCAATTCAATTCTTATATGCTACATAATTTGAGGGCAAATTGAAATCTAGAACATTAGCTAAAGTTGGTATTGAAGTCCCGAAAGAAATTCAAGATGAACTTTGTCAGCCTACTCAACTTCCATGTAGACAATCTAGAAATTAAATGATATTACTTGATAGATCCACTGTATGATCACCTATGTATTTATTTTACACTCTTAACTTGGCATTTGTGAGATTACTTTCTCATGTATTCAACTACGGTTCATCTTAATAACACTAGTAAGTTCACATTTCAACACTTCTCATGATTATTAATTGGTATAATGTTGGAAATCTTATTGTCCATGTTTTGGTAGAACTTTTGTTAAACACTTCCAGAAAATTACTATAATATTACTATTGAGAACAAAATGATTCCATTTCTACTTAGGCCAATGATATTTTACATGCTGCAATATTGGTCTCATCATGCCAACGTCAAGCTCTCTCATTGTAGTTGACTTCTACTTGTATCCTAATAATACATATCTCATATTTTTTATCGTGCAATATATATGTAAATTATCCACCACTCTACACAAAGATGAACTACAATAAATACTGAGAATATATGTTATATCTGAACTCATATCATTCGTGAAGGTTCTTGTTTTACAATGTGGTATGTCAACTTTTAATGCAATAAAATGGCTTCTTAACATTAGGAGGAAAAAAGCAACTAGAAATAATAAACATAGTGCATCATTTTGTTATCAAGATCCTCACACATGACAGTTCAAAAGATAATTCACTTAAATTCATTTACTGGCCAAATAGATTAATCAAATAATATATTAGCTACAAAGGCTTCGAAGAACAATCGATTAACACTATTTTGATAAATCTATGGCACTGCTGAAGTGTGATGACACTTGATTCCAGGACAAAAAACTTCAAAAGAAAAATGGAGCAAATAATAAAGATTGTCTTTTATTGAAGAGGTGTGTGCTCTGGAAGAGTGTGTAAATATAACTAATTGAAATCTTTTTTCCTTGTGACCAGAGTTTCTATCGAAGAGTTTTTATGACAGGATTTTTAATGAATCTTCTATAGAGTATTCAAAGAATAATGAACTTTTTTCTTTACTAAGATTTTTTTTACTGGATTTTTCTAGCAAGGTTTTTAACGAAATGTATTTTTGGTATAATGAATGTCTATAATCTATACAAAATTTACCCTTGACATAATACACTCGTATGTTACACATTGTACACAGACTTTTTAAGAGAGTAACAAAAAGTTTTGTTTCTCACCCAACCACCTTGCCAACTACAACCGCCAATGATTAATAGGATGAAGATGGTAAAACTTGAAGGCTATAAAAGACAATATTAAATATATTTCATCAAAATTGTGACATTAAAATCAATGGCGAACAAGATATTGATCGCTAGATATGATTTCATTATTGAAAATCAGGGAGAGTTGTTGTATTCTTTTTCCTTCGCTCAAATTTTAAGTCATTAAGTTCCTTGAAAAAGTTTTAACGAGGTAGTATTTGATTATTCCAAATTCCTTGCACTTATTTATCTTTCGTTTGGTATTTTTGAGTTTGTTAAATTTTTAACAAGACAGTTGTTAAGTAAATTTTCTTACAAGAGGAGCATTGTAAATTGATTGCCATATGACCATAATACTATTGTAGTCCTAATGTGTGTGTGTGTATATATGTGTGTGTGTGTGTGTGTGAGTTTTTAGTTCTCCAGAAAATCTACAATATATTAAAAGTGGGGATGGTGAAGAAACTTTTAAATACTAAATTTATCCCTACATATTTAATTATATGCTCACTATACCCGCATAATTGGAATACCATTCAATTGACCATTTTGTTCTAATAATTTTTTTCCACCAACGAATCAATTTTCATTTTTCATCAACAAAATCCTTATTAATCTTCATCATTTACATTAAAATTCATTCAATAAGTTTTTATTTTTCATTAATAGAGCAATTTTTAATCTTCACGCTTTACATTATAATTCATCTATTAAGTTATTATTTAATTGAGGTTACAAATATTTTTAGGGTTGCATTAATATATTAATGAGGACATTCAATGAATAAAAAAAAAATTACACCCGAAAATTCAATGAATAACATTCAATTGATTTTTTTCTTTACAATTTTTAATTTTCATCAACAAAGCCCTTATTACCAATTTAATTAATATTTACCATTTGATTTAGAATTAATATAAGTAGTGAAATATTTAATTGATATTTATCACTTGCATTGGAATTAATATAAGGAGTGAAAATGACATTCAATTATTAAAAAAATAAATAAATCAAAGAAAATTTAGTGACTTATCATTCAATTGGGTGGGTATTTTGTTCTTCCAATTTTTATTTCCTATCAACAAAGTAATTTTTATTTTTCATCAACAAAGCCCTTATTAATCTTCATGATTTACATTATAATTCACCCATTGAGTTTTTTTTTCATTAACAAAGCAATTTTTATTTTCCATCAACAAATCTTCATTAATTTTCATGATTTACATTATAATCCATCCATTAGGTTATTATTTAATTGAGGTTACAAATTGAAAGGTTGCATTAATGTATTAATGAGATAACAAATGTGTTAAATGTTACATTAACATATTAATTGAGACATTTGATTACTAAAAAAATAATAATAATAAAATAAATTACACACCAAAATTCAATGACTTATCTTTCAATTGATTAATTTTTCCTCTACATTTTTTATTTTCATCAACAAAGCCCTTATTAATCTTCATAATTTACATTATAATTTATGCATTAAGTTATTAGTTAATTGAGGTTGCAAAATTGAAAGGTTGCATTAATATATTAATGAAGTTACAAATATGTTAAAGTAAATGACTTCTAATTATTAGAGTTTTTAAGATTGGCAATAATCATTTCTACTTCCAATCACTTTTACCCTATGTATGAATCATTGGGAAACATTCAATTGTTTATTTTATTCTGAAATTTTTTATTTTTAATCAACAAAGTTCTTATTAATCTTCATAATTTACATTATAGTTCCTGCATTAAGTTATAATTCAATTAATATATATCATTTGGTTTGGAATTAATATAAAAAGTTAACTAACATTCCTTTTTTGAGCCATATTATTTTCAAAAAAATACATTCTTTAATAGTGATTTGACATCATTTCAATCACACATTTTTCAATAAAATAATATTACACACAAATTTAAATATTTTCCTTATTTTTTAACCATACATTTCATATTGATTTGACATGAATAATGCATTTTTTCCTAAAATGTAGCTCAAACATGGGCTCAATTACTAAAACAATATTAAACAAAAATTCAGTGACTTAACATTCAACTGACTATTTTATTCTTAAAATTTATATGAGAAGGCTCTTGTGTGGCAAAAAGAAAAAGAATTGAAATGTGTGAGTCCAACTTTACATTAACGGCAAACATAGGTTAAACGTATTTTGATTTACAAAGTAATAATATTTATTACTTTGGTAATCAGATAACATAATTATATTTTAATTAAATATTTTTAAAAAAAAATTGGCAAAATAAGGATTTAATATGAAAGTAATTATGACCATTTTAGCTAACAAAACCTACCAACCTTTCTTATTCTGCCCCCATGCCATTATAGCTATAAAACCAATCTTGCTCATTCTATTCTATGCTCAAAATTTATAAGTAAAAATCAGCACAAAAGGGTAAGTAATGATTTGACATCATTTCAATCACACATTTTTTAATAAAATAATATTACACACAAATCTAAACATTTTTCTTATTTTTTTAACCATACATTTCACATTGATTTGACATGAATAATGCATTTTTTTCCTAAAATGTGGCTCAAACGTGGACTCAATTACTAAAACAATATTAAACGAAAATTCAGTGACTTAACATTCAACTGACTATTTTATTCTTAAAATTTATATGGGAAGGCTCTTGTGTGGCAAAAAAAAAAAGAATTAAAATGTGTGAGTCCAACTTTACATTAACGGCAAACATAGGTTAAACGTATTTTGATTTACAAAGTAATAATATTTATTGCTTTGGTAATCAGATAACATAATTATATTTTAATTAAATATTTTTTTAAAAAAAATTGGCCAAATAAGGATTTAATATGAAAGTAATTATGACCATTTTAGCTAACAAAACCTACCAACCTTTCTCATTCTACCCCCATGCCATTATAGCTATAAAACCAACCTTGCTCATTCTATTCTACGCTCAAAATTTATAAGTAAAAATCAGCACAAAAGGGTAAGTACTATTGTTAATAAAAGCAATTTTTCTTATACTAGAGCTTCTCAAAATCTATTTCTAAGTTGATGACCATTGTGAAGTTTTTTCTTTTTCGGTTATCATTTATCGTGATTTGCATTTTAAATTGATTTCTAATATCATTCATTTAATTGTACCAGTAACTCTTTAATTTTGAATGATGGCAACATCACAAATGAATACATCATCGTCGAAATCGCTAACAGAAATGAGGTTTGATTCATAATAGATCAACAAAATAAGTCAGATCATCAATTTAATTTTAGAAATATTAACTTTTTTCCGTTTTGTTAATTGTTAATATATATTTTTGTTGTCATATCTTAATTTTGTTTTCATATTAGTTTTGTGTACAAAGAAGTATTATTGTAATTATATTATTACATTTTAGTTTATTCAATATTTTCACATTATATACATAATTTCATAAAAACTTATACACACAAACACAAACAATCGTAATTTTCCATTTAACAGTATCAATTACCTCTATTAGTAATTCAAAAATAGTACATATATTGTTCATTGATACATAAGACGTACAACGCACGTGCTTATTACTAGTATACAAAAATGTATTCTTCCCTATTTCTGTGAGATTTGGCCCCATGTTTGTTTCCAATTTTTTGCCCAATTTAAATTTATTTTCAGGTCGTTGCAATATTATCAGCCATGATTTTTGACTTTTTATTTCATAGTGGGTCTCATATGCTGACAAAAAAAGGTCAAAAAATACATTATTGTGGGCAAAGATTTAGATACAAATAGGGCTTATAACATTTTATATTATTTCAAAAGGTAATTGGCATAAAACGTCCCTACTTTTCAAATTTATTGTGAAAAACATCACAATCTTTCATTTTTTGGCATTTTTGCCATTATCTTTTACATTTCTTTACGCAGAAAGTCATTTTTATTAGGTTTTGACAATTTTACCCTCTATTCAAATAAAACAAGAAGAAAAAAAATAAAGAACTAATTGCAATAATAGTTCTAAATTTTCAAAAAAATGACAAATCGGTCACAATTTATCGTGAACTGAAAAATTTTAAAATTATCTAAAAAAAAAAAGAAGGGAAATTTGAATATACAGAGAAATAATCAAAAAATATAAATTTTTTTGAACCATAGCCAATGAAACTGAAAATCTTCAAAAATTGGTAAGTATAAATCTCAATTTTTATTCAGTGAAGAGTAGATGTAAGGCTTGAGGCAAAAATCACGTAATCTTCAAAATTTTTCATTTCCATTGGTTATGATTAAAATTTTTTTTCAATTTCTTGATTATTTCCCTGTACATTCAAGTTTCTTTTTTCTATTTATTTTAAAATTTTTTAGTTCACAATAAATTATGACTGATTTATAATTTTTTTAAAAAATTGGGACTATAATTGCAATTAATTAATTAATTATTTCTTTTCTTTTCTTTTTGTTTCATTTGAATGGAGGGTAAAATCGTCAAAAGGACATTTTATGCAAAGAAATGTGGAATGTATGGATAAAAATGTTAAAAAATAAAAGATAATGATATTTTCAACAATAAACTTGAAAGGTACGAAGATTTTGTTCCAATTACCCTTATTTCAAATTCACTGTAAGGTTCAAGCGGCTAGCTAATTTTTTTAGTTCTATTTACATGAATTTCCCTCGAATAAATATTGGCTACACGTTCCAAGCAAGGAAATTTTCAACAGAAATCCTCTGTCACTCACTAGCTCCAGAAATGGGAATTCTAGCTTTATTTTCTTCTCCGAAACCAATCTTTCTGCATAAATCCAGACAAACCCACCTGTCATCCCCCAAATTCCACGCATTTGCACCCAAGGAAACAATTGCAAGACCCAATTTTTTTTCCACTTTTCAGAACTCAAGAACCATAGCCGTTTTATTTGGAGCTGCTGGGATTGCCTTAACCACTCTCGTGGAACCCGCAGCTGCTGCAGAGGCACCGTTGTTTAATGAGCCTGCGAATGCTCTCTCTTTACCCACATGGGCTATTCATGTTTCTAGTGTCGTTGAATGGTATGATACTATATATAATACATATGTGAATATTGTGTATAACTTTGTGGTAAATGGTGATGATATGTTTGGCCATCTTTTCCATTACGTTCTGGAATTGTGCTATTCGCGAAAGAGTTTCTCACTGCAGTACCTAGATCCCAATTTCATGCTGAATTAGACGAATTGAGTTTATAGTTATAAAAGATATTATTTGGTAAAGGGTACTGAGGTGGATATTATTTTTTATTCAAAAGTATGTCATTCGATATATCGTTACTCATCTCCATTTTCCATATTATTATATACGGTTGATAGTGCAAATAGCTATCTTTTGAATGAAAAATGAAAGAATAGTATCTGCCTTTATGCACTATAATACTATTTGCCTAGTACTATGATACTATCCATTATAATTTTATATTAAATTCCTAATACAGTCTGATTTGGTTCGCCGAGTAGCTTCAATGTCTATTAATTGTCTTGCTATGTGTTAAAAATGGGGTCTGATTAGTTTTTCTTTTTATCTAAGGATTACTGCAATGGCCTTGGTTTGGCAATATGGGGAGAAATCTGGGTTTGAATCTTGGAAGGGTCTCTCTTGGGGCATGGTGAGTAATGCTTCTTTTTCTTCGAAAATTTTTCAGGGTCGTCAAGTTACAGTGGTTTTGAATGTATTGTGCGCCTGTAAACATAAAACAGAAAATTGCAGTTCTTGACCTTTAGACCTTCAATTCTTCTATAAGCATTGCTTTAATACTTCTACTAGTTTGGTTCAGGATGAATAATAATAAAAAGGCTTAATGGAAAAGATTAATATTTTGGTGACAAGAAAGTCCAAAAATAGAGAACATTGCCTAGTTTATTTCAAATACTCTCCGCCCGGACTTCCCCAATGAAGACATTGTTTTTGGTTTGCGTGTTGCGAATATAGGTCCATAAATTCATAACAAGACCTCTATATTGCCACACCAGAGTTTAGAACTTTTTTTTTTTTTTTTTTTTTTTTGTAAGAATCCCTGGTAATTGCCATAGTAACTTGACATATGTTGGTTCTTTCAGCCTTCTTGAGCAATCTTCTGGACCTCAAAGTTGTATATTTTGTTGTTGATGTGTTTGGATTTTTTTTTTTTTTGGGGGAAACTATGTCCTGTTGAATGTAATTAACTTCCATAAAAGAAATCTAGATATTATTGCATCAAATGCTTGCACATTTACATGTAATTCTGCATTGTAGGTGAATACATAAAGACCTTTCTACTATGTATTAGAATTTAACAAGTGACCTATTTGTTTAGGTACCCTTGCTAGGTGGAGCATTTTGTGCTTGTACATGGCATTTCTTTTACAATTCAGAGGCCCTTGAGGTAAGAAGATGCAATGTTTACTAATTATAAAATTAAGTTTGAGCATTGTCTGCTTGCTATTGTGTATTCTTTTCTAGATTTTGGAATGGGTCATTCAATTATATAGTTCTCTGTTTTTGGATTCAAGAAGAAGGAAAGAAAATATATGACATAATCAAAAGTCAGAATGTGAAAGGTCCGCAACAGGTGGCGTGATATTTGGCAAAATTAATTACAATTTTTTTTTACTATATTCAACAAATAGGGAATATTAGTCCAACAAGAAAATGCTGCAGCTCTTCCCTCACTCTGCATTATACTTATAGATGTTGGATATCATAAAACCAACCCTTCAACATTTGTAGCATGAAATCTGTCTGAACCTATTAAAAAAAGTGGGTCAGTCAGCTCAGCAACAAAAAAAAGGGTGATGCAGTGGCTGATTTAACTATGACTGTCAATTTAATATATTTGAGGTAAAAATTGCGCAATGTTTAAGTAAATATGTTGCCTTCTACTTACCTTGAGTGAAAGAGATTTTTGGACAGTGCTGGCCTTGGTAGAGACTTGTCTTGTCAGTCGGCTCATTCCATGAAATTATGGTGGGCATTATAATGGGTCCCCATTGGTGGGCTACATTGTCTTTGCTTTTCAGACACGCTTCTGACAGATTCTTGGATTTCTGGTGGGCGTCGCCTCTTTACGCATAGGATAATATTTCTCGTGTTGCACACCAAGCTGATATGGATCTCTAGGCTGAGACCGAGTCCTCATACTTGGTGATATTTACCTTCTTGTGTTGCTTAAAGTCATTAAAAATTATGATTATTTGGTTCGTCACTGAATGATCTCATTAATAATTGTATGGTGGTCTGAGCTTATTACATGAACCTGAGCTTGTTAGTTGCTAAGTATTTCACACAGATCTCCAGAATTGACTACTAGAAGATTTTTGCAATGACAAAGATGAATGTAATATAAGTCATAGTTTCCCTAGCAGCATCCTTTGACTGGTCTTTGAACCAAAGAGATGTAAAGAATACTTTTCTAAAGGGAGAGCTTGAAGAGGTGTACATGAACTTGCGTTTGGAATTTGTAGAAGTATATGATGAGGAGGCCTGCCAATTGGGGAAGTCATTATATGGTCCAAAGCAGTTATTGGTATGATTGGTTTACCGAGGATAAAGAAGCTGGAAAATACTCGAATCAACTCGGACCACAAATTGTTCTTCAAGCACTGAAGAGATGCAAGTATCATTATTCTCATTGTCTATGTAAACAATATTAGTAAATGATATTAACATTGCGAACTTGGGTTTTTTAAAGAAATTCTTGATTAAGGAGTTTGAGATTAAGGACATTGGCTAACTAAGGTATTCTTAGGCATGGAAGTGGCACGAAAGAGAATGAGTATGTTTGTGAAAAGAAGTGGACTTGGACCCTTAGGCTGTAGACGTTTCGATGGTCCCTTTGATTCTAATCACAATCTAGGAGACATGTCAAGATAACTACTGTGCGTCCTCAAAGAGTACTTGAAAATTAATCTACTACCAGATTTAGCCCTTTGACATAAATGTGCTGTGCAAGCTTATGCACTGCTTGTGTAATGAACATCTTGAGGTTGCACATAGAGTTTTGAGGTATTTAAAGAAAATCTGTTGGAAATTAAATCCTAATATTTCTGGATAGTTGAATGGCGATTACGAAGATGCTAATTATGATGACACAAGTGGAAGAATGATAAAAGCGAGAAAAATACTAGAAATTGGAATGCAAAATTAAGTGGTTTGACGATTATGCCCATGTCTACTAATGGAGAAGGCTATATTTTCACTATCTGGAAGAATGGAGATTACAATATGACTCAACCCTCACAAGAGCTCACTTGAACTACAAAAATATTGTTCACTGAAGCTTCACTTTTTACTTCTTTTATTTGGCCCATATCTCTCTCTTTTTTGGCTTTTAGGCTTGGTGCTAATCAAATGGAGCAAGCCCATGTCCTTATAGCACCAAACTCTTGGGGCACAAATCGTATGGCCAACTTGTGCCCAAGTCTACCAAGAAGTTCAGGCATTCCTTGGACTTATGAGGTACTTGCAATAAGTGACATCCTTGTTGAAGGGGGTAGTGCCTAAGTGCTTTCCCTAAGACTTGGGCCCCTAGAATTTGGTTCTGCAAATACATGGATGCTCCATTTGATCAACCGAGCCAAATACAGGGAGAGTGATACGCGCCTAAATGAGTGGAAGTGATGCTTGAGTGAAAAATTAATTTTGTAGCAATTAATCTAATTCTTAATCTATTTCTTTGAAATACTCTCAATAAATATATGGGTGATCGCATTTTATAATACCTCGGGAGCTAACAAGTTTTCTTTGTGATGTTGAGCATATTATTCTAGATAGACAAATTACAATCTTTCCCCTTAGTGGATATTGGCCAAATTTTTGAACCACGTAGATTTGGTTCAATTTCTAGTTTTGGTCCAATTTCTATTGTTTTCTCACTTTCATGATTCTTCAACTCGTGTCATCAAAATTAGCATTGATATAATCATCACGCATTTCCTCACAATTATTAGGATTTAATTTTGTAAAAAATGGCATCATAGCTTTTGGTTATTAAAGCTCATTCGTATAGTGAAAATGACGAGTTCAAGGTGGAGCCATTTGACTGCAAAACAAATTTCAATATTTGACTATGTACTATCAAGGATGTATTGGTGAAACAAGTGCTATTATAATTTCGGCTTTGTGGGGACGACTTCTCTAGCTGGGTGTAAGGAGCCATGTGTGGGTTTTAAGTGGGGCGACCCGTTCGACAGCTCGTGCTTGAGTTGAGTTGCTGGTGCGAGTCAAGCAGCAAAAAATCTCGTGTGAGCCGCTCATCGGCTCGTGATCCGGCTCATAATTGCTGAGTGAAATGCAATTTTCACTAATGGAACGGGATGGACCCAACGGTGGGCAAGATAAGCGGCTCGACTTGACCCATTTAACACCCCTTACAGACTGATAAAAAATTCTCAGATTCATGGATTCCACATTCTGATTCCTTTTAAGTAGTATTAGAATGCATCAACCTAAGTCTCAAGTGTTTGTGCTTTTTCTCGGTGATAGGAGTTTAAGATTCTGACAAGGTCAAGAGGATGTTTGCACCATCGAAATGTGTTGTGATACTATCTATTTCTCTCGGCAGATGGCTGCTGACCTGGGATGGATTGCAATATGAAATATCCAGCAATTTGGGACTCCATGGTTGGTGGGAGCACGTATGGACAGCCCCTGTGCCCCCAAGGTTCGTATATTTCTTTGGTGTGTTTTGACAAAGCTCTTCCGAATCCCTTGAACCTTGCTAGGCATGGGGTGAGAGTGGGTGGTGGGTGTTGTCGGTGTGGCATGCTGGAATAGGGACAACATTCTTTGTTTTGGTGCAAAATGTGCAAAAGGGGTCTGGAAGGCTTTGGACTGGTGAATTAGAGGTGGCGATGTGTGTGTGATATTCACTTTGGGGTGGCCAAATGTTGTAGTAAGAGGGATTGATGTATCATTTGAGTGCTTTGGGGTGAATAAACCAGGTGAATGTTGTAGTAAGAGGGATTGATGTATCATTTGAGTGCTTTGGGGTGAATAAACCAGGTGGTACACAGGGAGGCGCCATGTACGACCTCAGTTTTGTTGGAATCTGTGCTTTGGCTTTGTTGGAATCTGTGCTTTGGCTGCTAGAATGAGTGTCGGATCATATAAATAAACAGCCGACAGGGATAGACCTGGAAGCCCAGCACCTATTTGGCAGCCACCTTCAGGTGGGTGGCCTTAAACTGAATTCAGATGTGGCAATCCGGAGGGAGGGAACGTTCCTCAATTTAGGCACAATCTTTCATGATGGTCAGGGTATTGTTATGGCAACTCAATCAAAGAAGACTCCAGGCCTGTTTGAGGTTGATGATGTGGAAGCAGTTGTACTTCGAGACGGACTCCACTTTGCAAAGGAAAATTGTTTCAAGCTGGATATAGTTGAATGCGATTCGCATAGGATCATTCAAAGTCTCCTGTTTCATTTTAGGCCACCGTTTGGGCTCCATTAAAATGAGATTTTTTTATTTATTTATTTTTTTTGGGGGTGGGGG
>NW_019268410.1:60695-75714 GCF_002742605.1 Olea europaea var. sylvestris
AGCCCAAACAGCTAAATGTGCCCTGTATGTGAGGGGCTTGATCTGATTTTAATTTGTTACTGGCACTTGTTGTTTTGTTCCGCATGAGGGGAATAAAGCACCCACAATATGGCTGCATTTTTTTACGATTGATTGGTCTTTTCATAGTTGGAGCATTTGTATTTGTTTTTTCATTTTGCCTGTGATTTGGGTCGATATGATTTAATGCATTGGTTGCAGGTTTTCAAAAATTAGTCATATGAAACTAATATGAAGCTCCCATTAGTATTGATCATTACCCTGTTGGGCAAGGCCAAAAAAAAAAAGCACGTTGAGATTGACGAGAAGAAGGTAGCTTTTGTGTTCACTAATAAGCAGCTGGCAGACAAATGCCATAGGACTGCAATGGCTAGATTTTGAGACTTCAGCTAGCAAGCTGTGTATGGCATCTTTGGACTAGCTTGAGAGTTGAGGGAGAGTGCGGCAAGTCTTAAGTTGGCGGTGACTTTAGATGAGGCTAACTATATTGTTATCCAATATTATATTTAATGAAGTTTGCATGTGACTACAGATAAGGATAACTATTTGGTTATCCTAGATTAGATCACATTAATTTTTTTCAATTTAAACTTAGTATGATGACGACTAGAACTCAATGTGTTAATTGAAGCCTGTAAACAGGATTGTTGTTCCATGAAAATTATTTAGATTGAATGACGATTAGCTTTACTCTGTTATTTCAATTTCCAGCCAAAATCACCAGATATGGCTTAACTAATTGGTTATCCGAGATTAGATTCAATTATGTTTATTGTGACTACAGATAATGATAATTATTTGGTTATCATAGATTGGATCACCATTCTCTTTTTCAGTTTAAACTTAGATACTTAAGTTAACTAGAACTCAATGTGTTTGGGGTTCATAAGCCTGTAAATAGGGTTGTTGTACCATAAATATTATGTAGATTGAATGACAAATTGCTTAATTCCATTATTTCAATTTCCTGCAAAATTCACCAGATATAATCTAAGGAAGATGACACGTAAATTTCTGTTTCCATTAGTAGAGGACAAAATAGAGCTGAAGCTTTGGCTGTGTCTATGTGTTTTGTATTGGGCCATTCTGTGCACCATGAAAGATATTTTCTTGAACTGGAGATAGTGCAGACAAAAGCATGGAGGTGATATATAGGTTCTGGCTCTTGTGTGCACTCTATAGAGATAGTATTCTGAAATCTGAAGGAAATGAGACGGAAATTCTTGTAGTTGAAATGATTCTATGAATACTCTCTATAGTACTGATATAGTCAATGTAAGATTTCAGAATTGTTTCCTCATAACAGAAATACTGGCACAAATCTGAATAAGAATAAAATTTACAGATTCCTATGTCTATTATATGTAATTCAAAAGATATAAATGAGGCTGAAATGATATTTGACTTTCTTTAGTGGAAAAATTTTAAGGATGAGAAAATTCAGGAAATTGGCAGACAAATAACTTCTTTCTTTGTTGGTTTATCTATTTCTGGATCTGGAATTGATTTTAGCTATTTCTTACAGCAAGTGTAGAGAGAATATTTCCAACGTGAAAATTGTAAAGAATCAATGAAGTCATTGAATGGGAGGTTGGTCGAAAAATTGCTTGGTTATTTTTATCGATACTATGCTCCAGTAGCTTTTAATTTGTCAAAACTTGAGAAAGTGGGAGGGGTAGTTCTACTTTTCTTCTTCATCAATGGAGGATGTTATATCGGTCATTAAATTCTGTAAATTAGGAAGCAGAAGCTCGATTTAGAAGTGGTTAAATGAGTTCTTCTAAACCAAACAATGCCTTAACTTTTAGAATATATTTTTTCTCCTATTTTAGTTTGCTCACCTTGTATTTTTAATTGGAAGAAAGAATATTGTGTTTGCATCAGACATAAAACTTACTTTTGTCTATTATATTTAGGTCTTGGTGGCTATTCAAGCAGCTTTGACTGTAATTGGTAATGCAACAATGTGCATTGCTGCATTTCGTATCTACACAATTTCACAAGAACGCTCCAAAAACTTGTGATCGCAGTAATCTGCATTTGTGGATTCAGTTGACCTTCGAAGCTTTGTCCCAGTGGTAATCCTCCCTTTGCAGTAATCCTGCTCGTATTCGGAATTCAGCTAATCTGATCAGTGATGTTTCTTGATCTTTTGCAGGAATAAGTGAATGCGTCTGAAATGTTGTCCAAAATCTTGTTATACTAGTTATTATACTGTGGAGGCACAATGAGATTTCCGTTCAAAGAGAACAATAATCGAAGTTGTTTTCTCCTTTTGAAATTTGGTTGAAAAATTCTCGACAGCCAAGTGCCAGAAAAGTTTAAGCTGTACCTACACGCTAAAAAATTCTACCTCTATGATGGCCGGTGAGTGAGTCTATCAAGTGGTTAGACTAAGGCTCTCTAGTTACTATATTCTATTAAGTTTTTGAACACTTTTAATTATTCATTGGATCACAACTTATTAAGACGTCGTTACTTGTATTCTTGATTATTGCGTCTTAATTAGACTTTATGACTTGTATTCTTAATTATTACATGTTTGAACAGACAATATGCTGTGTTATAGTGGGTATGTTTAGTCCTCTCTGCACATTTTATGTCAATTATCATCGACTATTATTATTTGTTTGACAAATGCTCTACATGTATGTGATCCAAATCTATCTATTGGAAGTGCTTGAGCTTTCCAAATATGATGTGAACTTTGTGATCCACATTTCTTATTAAATCTAATGATGGGGTTTTTTGACACATGTTGTGTAGGGAATAGATACAAAGAAATACATACGGAACATGAGTATCTGTCTTTTCGGTGAGCATGTTGGTAAAGTAGATTAGACGACGCTCAACAGTATGAAATACATGAAAAGTTTGAAAGGATAAGTAACATTAGGTCAATGCATTGGGCAGAAGTAGTATCTTTTATTGGTTAACTTTATTTTTTATTCCATGATACATGAAGCCATAAATTTGACCTTGTACATTGCCTTTTCGGGGACTAGTGTTGGATAGTTATTGAAATACATTAAACACTCAGTTTATACTAAATATCTTAATAGAAGTCCTTGGTTTTGTGGTTGACTTACTACTTTCTCTGTCTTTATTTTTTTGTTAAAAAGAAATAGCTTGTAATATCTTGAGTTCATAGGGTGTTTTTGTGCAATAAATGATTGGAACTCATTTTGCAAGAAGATAGAAAGATTTTTCTTTTTCTTTTTTATTATGGAAAGCTATAGGACTTTATGACTTTAGACATGTTTCGTATAGAGCATTATATACTAAAATAAAAAGAGACATAAATTTTGTTGATTATGTTGTTTAGTCTTTTATTCAATATTGTGTGTCAAACATGTACTTTATTGATTAATTAATGTTGTGAAGTGATGCCGAACTTCAAAGGTATGGAGAGAATGAAAAAATAATTGAAAACTTGTGAAAAGAAATGTGTATTACTCACAAGTTCTTGAATTTATAATCTATTCCACATGGGCGTATATTTAGTTTGTAAATTTGAAAATGCATGGAGAAACTTTTCTATCTTTAGGGAGAGATTAGCTTGGGGTTATAAAGAATTTATTAGTCTCTTGAATTTTTTTCCTAAAATATTACGTTTTTATAAAAGGCATAGTATCCATCCTTGGGATAAGATATTTTACTGAACTGTTGGCTTTCATCTTGAAATTATTAAGGGAATTTACATAATATCATGTGTTTAAAGATCCATGTTCAAAAATGAGGGATGAAGTTTGAATATTCATAAATCGGGTCATTATTTAATATCAATAATAGTATTACAAAATCAATTAATCATCTCTCTCTTTCCATTTATTTTCTTCCCCGGCCATTACACACTCTCTCTCTTCCCGTTATTTTCTTCTTTCACCTGCCATTATGTTTTCTTCTTCATCAGTGCGGATACAAATGCTGCTGCCAGATCATTGCCCAAATCGTCGCTCTATTTTCTTCCAATCGTCGCGATGGGTAGTGCTCATCTTCATGTACAGTGGCGAAGCATAGTGGCTCTCTATTCGCCCTTGCACGTGGTGCTTAGAGCGCCACCCAACATGAATCTAAGTCGACATTGGCAAGGTGAACGAGATCGAGTCAACATCTAAACAAGTGCCATCTAGATGGCGAGGTCAACATGAGGTTGCTGGTGATTTCGATCCCAAAATAATTACAAAAAGAAGTTTATAGGTGGCTTGTGTGGCCAATGGTTGCTGTGGTGATTTTTGTGCGATTGTTGTGATGTGTGGTGGTCTATGTGGTTGTTGTGATCGTGGTTTGTGGTGGGTGTGGGTGTGGGTGTGGTGGTGGTTTTAGAATTATCAGCTGGCAACTGTGAAGGTATGGAGGTGGTGAAGTGGTGGCGTTGTTGGTGATGATGGTAAGTTGATGTTAGTGTGGTGGTCCTCTTGGTGATGGCAACGATGACAGTAGTGGAGTGAGAAGGAAGAGTGTGATCATTGTTTGGATGTTGTGACCTAAAAGAATGTGTGAATGTGACTTTTGGGGGTTCGACTGCAACACAACCACTGCGCTTTTGTGCATTCTGCGCTTTTGTTCGTTCAATGCTTTTGGGGATTTTTTGGGTTTTGGAGTTGGTGGGTGAAGGTGGTGGTGATCTGAATGGATTTTTTTTTTTTTTTTTTTTTTTTTTTTTTTTGGTGTTGTTGGTGAGGTGGTGGTTTGGCTGTGGAGGTGGCAACTGCGATGGTGGTGGTGTAGTGGATTGATTTGCATTTTGGGGGGTTTTTTGAGTTTTTGGATATGATCGATCTGTATTTTGAGGGTTTTTTTGGGTTTTTGGATTTGATGGCGATGGTGGACTAGCGATGATTTTTGTTGGAGGTACAGATGGAGGTGTTGACAATGGTGGTGGCAAATGGTGATGGTGGTGGTGTTGTGGTGCTAGCGAGGGTGGTCGTAAGTGGCGGTGGCGGTGAACTAGTTATTTAGTTATATGTGACCAATTATTAAATTGTGACCTTAAGAACTGATAACATGTGATTGAAATATAATTTGTGACCAACTATTTAGGTGTATGTGACAAACTATTTCATTGATTTGTGGATAAATATTAGGTGTTTGGGATTAAAAAATAATTTGTGATTCAATAGACTGTGACTTATGTGACTCATAGATAAAATGTGACCTGTAATTTGAATGATCTGTGATCTCGAAATAATATGTGACCTACAAAATTTTTGATTTGTAACCACGAAATAATTTGTGACCAATTAATTTGACGATATGTGATCAATAAGTAAATTTGTGACCATTAATTATGTAATTGTGGCTTTATTATTTTTATTTAATAAACATTTTTAATTAATTAAATACATACCTGATTTTTGAATTTTCAAACTATTTACCTGATATTTGAATTGAGGTAAACATAACATCTGAAATGATTTTTTTTCCCCATTTATTAATGCACGGTCCAACTTTCAAGGGCTAGTCAAAATTGAACATGCATTAAATATTGTTCTGAAATAATTTATAAGTAATGTAAAAGTAATATTTGATATCAATTTATTGAGAGAATTTGATGAGTTCAAATGAACTAAAGAAAATAAAATTTATGATAAAAATTTAAAAGAAGAAAATTATACTCTCAGAATTCAATTTTTATTATTCAAGTTTTTTATAATGATGAAATACTACAAATGAGCAACATTTTTATATTATATTTCGTATATAAAAATTAATCGCTAAATACATGAACAGAAATAAATTTATCTATAATAGTTATAGATTCAATAAAGTCAAAATTCACTGAGTTTAAGTTAATGTAAATGTTAATTAGTTGAAAATTAAAAACATGAAATTCATACATGATAAGGATTTTGTAGTATTTATTACATATTAAAAAAATGAAAAATAGAGTACTATTGAAATAATTGAATTGTAGTAGGATTAAAAACGTTCAAAAAATGATTTTCACTTATATTTAATATATTATAGATTATTTAACACAAAAATAATAAGTTTTTTTATTAATGCTTGTCCCAATCTAAAATTTCTTGCACGCTTGGTAGAGTGGATTCGTTAGAAGCACACTAAGACAATGTTAATTTATATAATTATTATATATAGATTTATTACAATCTTGATTTCGAGTTGGATAAGCACTAAGAAAACTATTTAGTTTATTTTGTAAGGAACAAAAATATGAAGTAAATATAAGCTTTAAAAATGACTAGTATGTAAACAATACGTTCAATGATTATTTTCTAGGAGGTAAGACTTTTCATCCCCTTTAAAATTCTTCATGTTTTCTTCTCGAGTTTATTAAGATGGTACGCTCCAGGGCATATCTCCCGGTGGCAAAAGGGAGGACGAATAGGGTTCAGCGCGGCAAGTGTACAGAGTTCGATTCCCCGCAAGGTGGAATTGGCTTTGTTGCAAGCGGGAATTACCATATGGGTTAACGGCCTTGGCCTATCCATGTGCTCTCCACCCTGATTCCTGTGAGGCACATCCTGCCATTTACCTCCTCCACGATGGCCCAGGACAGGGTCGGTGGGGGCCCTTAAGGTTGGGGTTCAACTTTTTTTTTTTTTTTTTTATTAAGATGGTACTGATTCAGTGTGAAAAAAAAAAAAAAAGAGTAAATTTACTTTAATCTTATTTTTAAGATTCTTAGCTATTTATATTCCAAAATTTCTATCATCTAAGAAAATGCCGAAATTAAAAATATATATAATAAATAAAGAAGAAAGGCCAACAATAATCTTACCTATTAATTCTTGTACATACCCGATTGAGAATTATAGTTACACAAATTTGCCAGATATGTGAGTACCTCTTGCTTAATCTAACACAAGAAGAGAAGTCAAAAGAGAAACAGATGGAGCAGTACTATGAGAAGAAAATAATTAATTTCTTGCAGACTCGATGAAAAACTTATGATTGCGTCGACTACAAGAAAGGACATCGTGATAGTCAGCACGGGTTTTCACCTCTACCCGTCAGAAGAATGCACGGTGTTCTTCGACTGATCGTTATTAAGAAGATCATGCTTGGAAAATCTGTTTTGTAACTCAGACATTAGAGCAAGATTTTCTTGATGCAAGAGAGAAGCCTTTTTCCTCAACTTCTCATTCTCTTCTATTATACTGATATTCTCCATGTACAGCTTCAAATTCTTAAGCTCCATAACCTTGCCAATCTTCTCTTTGCATTGCTTTCTTCTGCAAACATATTCATGCATTTATATATAGGATCGAAAAGAAGTGTTCTCGAATGAAAAAGGAATGTCTGTCTTGTACACGAGCTTTGTTAGTTTACCTTGCAAGGTTGTGTACACGAACCCTAGATCGCTTCGGTCGTCTTTGTGAAGGAACTTGAAGATTGTGTGGTAGAATCCATTCTGTGGGATTAATACACATTCTTGATTTTATTTATTTATTTTTGGAGAGTTGGGGGTGTGGGGGTATTTTACAATGAAACAAGAATATTTTTAGTGTGAATTGCTCTGTGTGATATGTTTGAATGGAAAATGAGATGAGTTTTTTGTGGTGTGGTGAGATCCTTTATATAGGAGGCTTTGTTGGTTTAAGCCCCATTTGATCCCCATTAAATTCAATTACATTACATTCTATTTTTCTCTCTCCTATTTTCAACCACACAATCTTTCATATAATAATGTTACACGTAAATCGAAAACTTTTCTTCTTTTTCAATCGCTCATTTTTCTAAAAAATACTATTCTCTCTATTTTCATTTTCAGGTAACGAGAGTCGAACGAGGGCTAAATTATGTCAGGTGTATACCATGTGGTGGCCTGGTGAGGCGTGGGGTTTGGGTGAGGAATTAATTTCAAGATTGGTTATGATGACAAGAGAGAGACATGATTACTAAAAACAGAAACCCTATGTATTATGCATGATTAAAAAGCCTAAGAACAAGGAAAGGTCCTCCATCTGTGTCTTTCTTGCCTTCACACATAATTTGGCACTAGACAAGCAAGGTAAAATAAGTGCTTCTTTTAACTTATTTGTCTACACGTTAAAAAGAAAATAAATAAATAAAATGAGTTCACTAATTTATTTGGAGTTAACAAGAATTCGCATTCGTAATACATCTTTGTTGAGGTGGATTGTATAGTTGTAAAAAGTGTTAAAAAGGAACTAAAATTACATTCTTTAACAATTATATGCAATCAAAATCTGCTCATCAAACATGCACTTAACGTTTTCAAAATTTTCAATCAAAGTCAGGGAATTTTTTTATTTTTCATTTTTTAACTCAACAAACATATTGTTAATCAACGCTGCCCCCAAATAAAAAATGAGAGAAAAAAATGGAAATAAGTTCATACTTGAGCGAAGTCTTTTTAGAGCAATAGGATGGTGTTAGGTGTACAATTTAATTGACAACTTGGTTTACAGTCAATGAGTTGGCAGACATACACACCATACATTTCAAAAGCTGATTTTTTTTAATCAATAGTGTGGATCCTGACGCCTCGTTAGTTGTCAATTTGGTTGTACAATTAGAACAATTCTAGATAAATAATGTAATGAGAAAATATCTCCACATGGAAGATGGAACACCACACACCTATTACAATCAAGTATTTCCTCTATTTGAGGTTGTCCATTTCTAGTTTGGCGGTGTTGATGTGATATAATGGACTAATCGAGTTTAATTTGTCTTAAAAGTGCCTTTACTTTATAAATCACCTTAAAAGCTAACTTTTGAACCCTAGTTTCTTTTCATATATTGATCTATACACTTTTAATGTAAGGCATTATTTTCAATTTGCCCAAAAGCTATTGCTCATGAATGAGGTCCAATCCATCTATATTACCCACAATCAAGCTCGAGAATTCATCCTAAACCTACGCACTTTGAGCTCACTATGTTCTAAACATGCTCATAGTGTCTTGTGGTTGCTAAGAATCTACAACTTGTTTGAGAGAGATTAAAATCTGATTTTAATTTAAGTTAAAATTAAACAATCAATATTAACTATTTTTAATGGAATTTATAACTTTTCAATCATACATTTCAAAACTTCTATTACAATCTACTAAAAATTTTAATTTTAATCCCTACCAAACATACACCTAATTATATTAGATCTATGAAATAACTAAAAGCCCTTGTTTGAGCCCATTCTTTTGGAAAAATATATTTTTCAACAGTGTTTTGATATCATTTCAATCACACATCCTTCAATAAAATAATATTATACGTAAATTTAAATTTTTTCCTTATTTTTTAACCACACATTTTTCATCAATACACTATTTAAAAATTTATTCTTAAAAAAAAAAAAAATGGGGCTCAAACAAGGACAAAATGTTTCATTTAATGTTTCTGCCGTGGACAGGAATGGAATGCAAAAGTACTGTTGGACTGACGCTGCTGCTGTCCTTTTTGCTGTTTGTATAATTGAGTAGCATCTTTTTTGTATTCATCCATATTAATCAATTTTAGGAAAAATGAGTTAAGCGTTTATTTAATTTTGATTCTTTGAATTTTTTATTTTTTATTTTTTGGTGAATATATAGTTAAAAATTAGTAAATAATTATGTGAGACATGAAAAATATATTTTTTCTCTATTTTAAATGGGTGATTGAAAATGAGTGTGGAATAAAATTGATTTTCAAATAGTCAAAATTGATCTAAATATGTTAATAATTAGTATTGGTTACTGAGGGGTTGGGGACTCTGCATTGAATGCATCAGTACAATCCAGTTGTGTGATAAAAAGGAATTTACTAAGGGCTTATGATTTGCAGGGGCTTGTTTTATGAACTTGGTGGTGAGTGATTGCACGAAATTTTACGCTCTTGAAAGGGAAAAGGGACTCGTGTGTTAACGTGTTGATTTATTAAGATTTTTCTTGGTTGAAATGGATCGTAGTCATATTTTTTACTCAATATGTCATTCTTCTACGATAACTCAATCATTAAGTCGATTTGATCGAGTACAAAGTTGGATCAACTCAAATGTTCGGTTGAGTACAGCTTTGATCGTGAGCAAAGATTTTTTAGTTATGAGGCAAATACAAAGTAATTTTTAGAGTTACAAAAAAATTATTGACATCTATTATGCAGAATTAAGTGTTTCACCATGATATTATTATATCATAGAAAACACCATTGTGTAGGTTTCACTTAAATGCCAACATAAGTTTCAAATAAGACATTTATCGCAAAAGAAAGTTTTGTCATTAGAAAACTCTAAGCTTTGTAAAGGTTGGTAAGAGAACAATATTGGTTTCATAATCTTACAAGAAGACTAGGACACAAGCCAAAATTTCTATTGAATTCCTTTTTTTCAAGTTTGGCTTCATGGAAATTAGCTAATTCTAGCTGTTAATCACAATGTTCAGACAAGAGTGTCTATTTGAACACGTTACATTAACATGCAAAAACATCAAATAAATCAAATCTCTAATAACATATTTCTTGACATAACTTGACAATATTAAGAAAGTCCAAAATATCCATCACGTGAAATTTTAAATTTGAATTTATCTAATCTAACCTATGAACTATGCTTAGAGTTCATTTTTCCAATATAAAGGAGAGAAGTTTTTGAAATCAACGTTGTAGAGTAGGGTTATCTTTGTCGAGTTTGAGATAATTCAAACATTCAATCTAACGCTCATAACATCATGCATTACCTATAGTAAGCAATAGATAAGATTTCGACTTTTTAAAATCGCATTAATTATTATCTAGTTCAATATATCAAACAATCAATAAATTTAAAAATTCTCGGATATATACTTGACTAGTTGGCACCCCAACCACATAAGAATCAATTACATTTGTCAAGGTGAAAGTTAAATTACTTTTTAGGGAACTAATCAACCAATCGGATGCTTGCTGCTGAACTAATGGTGATTATACAAGTGACGGTAATTTAGCAAGGTATTGGATGCGATACTTTGAGATACTATTAAGTATCTCTAATGGTGGTGTAAAATTAGGTATAAATATGTATCTCTAAAATCACTTTTGCATCCTCATTTACATTCCGATGGATTTAAATTCAAATTCTTCTACAATGAAAAAGATCTAAATCCACTTTTTGTTTCTTGTAGATAAAAATAAAATAAAATAATTATGTATATTTACATTTTCTGTAGAAAAATACAATTTGCATTTTCCTTTACATCTCTTCATTTGAGAGTTTTTCGATCACTTTGGATATTTAAATTATTGTTTAGATCTATTTTATGCCATTATTGGTAAGTCTCTTAAAATATGCGTTTGATAATTGCTACTATACCATTGTAAATCAAATAATTGATAAATTTAATTGTATGTGTTTTTATTTTTAATTATTATAGTATTATTTAATTCGACGTACTAAACACATATTTCAAATTAAAAAGGATTTTTCTCTTTGACCATCTAGATTTTAGACTTTTGTGGTCTTTCGAAAATCAATTGTATGCATTTTAGCTTTCAAAAATTCCTCTTCTCATTATAATTGTTTTGAAATAAATTTACAGACTCAAATTGTATGTTGGCCCTCCAAAAATTAAGTCTATTTACACTTGATGGGATATGATTACCAAGAGGCAGCACGTATCTCATAGAAACAAAAATAATGATGAATATAATTTTTATAGAGAAAACAAAGGTAGGAAATTTGATGAGTTTGCTATGTTGGATGATATGCTGTTAGACACGTGGGATCATTTGCCATTGTAATTTTCTAAGAAACCTAATTTTTCTTTTCTTTTTTTAACTTTTTCCCAGAAACTTTAAATATAAAATTTTAAATCAACATTTCAACCAAAACTGTTGTAATGCACTCATAAATTTAATTTAGTTCGAATTTTTGTCATTAGACGTGGGGATAAATTGACTGAAAAAAATATTAAAAATTCAAATAATTGATTTTAAATTTAATATAAATAGTGCTAGCATGTCAGATATCATCTTGGTACAATTAAAACATGCAATATGTTGGTGTGAATGCAAACTGCATGTTGTAATTCGATTTTACACTGAGGAGTTAACATGGTATTAGTCTATTAGAGCATGTGTATACGAGAATAAGTCGAGTCTTTTTTTCTAGACATGTGCCAAGGGAGAGTACTTATCTCGAGCCTTAATCTATAGAAGAGTGTTAGCATTTCTCGTTCCTATGCAAACCTCTTTTTATAAGTCGATTTTAAAGTGAAGAATTATGCCCGTGAATTTGCACAATAAAACTTTAATCTAGAGTTTGTACTTTACTCAAAGATCACTACATCAACGTATCAACGTCAATGCGGTGTATGCAAATGTAGGTAGCTAATAATGCCAGTTTTGAAGAGTACTACAACCACTCAAATATTCACTTATTCCTTCTTTTACTACTCCAACTCTAATTTGCTATATAAAATTATTGTATTGCACTCATGAATTATAATTATGTGTAGATCTTTCAACAGATGTGACAATAAATTGTCGAGAAACAACAAAAAAGAATTCATATAATCGACTATAATTTTATGATGAATAAAATTTAATTTCAACTGAGTGTATGCTAATAATATGAGTTTGAAGAGTACTAGAACCACTCAAATTATTCACTAATTTCTTCTTTTACTAGTGCAACTAGTCCTTATATGAGAATCGAGTAAGATTCTTAAATTTGCAATAGTCAACAAGAAAATGAAATTTATTTGCATTGTTCTACTCCAGTGTCAAGTATGCTGCAGAATTTATCTCTTTATATTTGGTATGCACACCAGCAACACGACGAAGGTCACGTGTTTCAATCAGCATGGACCTTACATTTTATCAATCATGGGCCCATTGTCAAGCGTGCATTGAGATTTCATATTAAAATATCAACTTCATAAAAATAATAGTTTGAATATTTATATATTGGTATTATATTTATTTATAAGTTATAGCTGATGTGAGATTTAACTCTTATCATAATGAAGCAATCTTTTGGAAAAATCAATCTTAGAAGTTGATTGCTCATTTGATTTTAAGATTGATCAAACTGTTTGTTTGAGCTTATTGGAATTTGATATCATATTGAACCACATGATTTTAAAGTTTAAATTGTTAAAGCGTGTCACAGTTATATCATTGAAATCTTATATTCTACTACCCAAACACTTATTTATAAGCCATATCAATGTGACAGTTTACCCAAATACTCCTTATTTTTATTTTTTATTTTTACCGACAAAACCCGTGCTCAAAATATATACACATGCGTGTGTTGGTTAATCAAAAAACTATGACAAAAATTATGATGAAGGTCAGTGGCCACACTTGGGCAAGGGTGGTCCATTGACCATCCAAAAAAATTGAATTTTTTTTTTTTTTTGGCAATTTGGTAGGTACAATAGCAAAAGTTATTTTTTTGCATTTTGGGATGGAAGTAGATGATTTTTTTGTATTCATACCATCCTTGGGAAGTCTGTATTTTTTGTACTTGAAGCAGTCGTGCGAGACTTTTGTACGTATTTGTTGTATTTAGAGTAGTCCTACAACTTTTTTGTATTATGGTAGTTATAATAGTGTATATTTACGTAGTTATAATGGTGTATATTTACATGGTTCTAGATGATGAACATAAGCTAATGGCATTTACAGGTTCCAGGTATATAGTTGAGTTCAATTACTATATACTGACCCCAACATGGGAGGGGATATGCATGCTCATACATGTTGACCCCAAATTACATTAGTTAAAAGCATGCAAATGTGTTGGCAATAATGGTACTAACAAATCTGTAAATGCCATCAGCTCCTACAATATTGCCTCGAAAAGTAGAACAGGGTGTAGATTATGCAAAAATAACATTAATTCCATAATTGAATACATAGTCGAAAAATGACAAAACTAGTTATTCCATAAGTTTACATTACATAACTAAAACATAATATAACATGATTGGATTACACAAGTTTTTCAACCATAAACAACCCAGCTATTCCATTCGCTTTTCCTTTCCCTTTCCAGCATCTTCTGATTTCCCTTTTCCCTTTCGGACAGTTATGTTGAATGAAATCTCGATATCATCTTCTTTGATCTTCAATTTTGCCAAACTTTTGAACATATAAGATAAGTCTTGAACGGGTGCTATAGCTTGATTGTCACCGCAATCACCACTCGACTAGCCTTCCATTTCTACGACTTTCGTCTTCCACTCAAAATATCCACAATCTTCAGTACAACACATGAATAATCGGCCTATATTTTTTGTATTCTTCTCCACCTCCATTAGCTTCACAATTCCCTAAACACAATTTGGGCATCGTTATTTATTTGGACATACAGGCAATCGATGTCTACTCTGTCTGTAGCTGTGACAAACACCCCTTTTTTCTCGCCATTTATCAACACAATTGCAGCAACGATAACTTTATAGTCACAATTCAAAATACATACTGTAATGCTACCAGTTAATATAAAATGTAAACAAAGCTAATAAATTCCAAATTTCGAATTCCTGTAATAAATTCCAAATGTAAAATTCACACTGTAATGCTCCCAATTCAAAATACACACTATAAAACAACATTGCAATCCGGTATTCAAGATACACACACTGTAATACACTCCCAATTCCGAAAATTTCTCAAATTCCTAGTGCACACAAGTCTGCTGATAAACTAAAGGAAAAAACCCCCAATATCGGTTGGTTACCTATCCTACACAAATTTAACCCAACACAATAGTTACAAGATTTGTTGTACTCACTGAAAGGTTGCTCTGTTTGAGCTGAATATACTATATATTCAAAGCAATTTACCCTATTGAGTTCCTTTCAAAATCGAGCAAAGAAGGGGAAAAATCCTAATTTTCTGTCCACGACAGAATACGTTCGTTGAAAGAAAATTGAGCTTCAACTTCCTCTAAAATCAAACCCTTACCCTAAGCTCAACGTCGAAGATTTAGATGACAGAAAGCTGAGCTTGAGATCTGGGTTCCGCTCGTTTCCTTCACGAAAATATTCTCCACATGAATCGCTCGCCCCAAACGAAAATGTCGTACTCCACTTCACATTTT
>NW_019268410.1:79921-108053 GCF_002742605.1 Olea europaea var. sylvestris
TTTTTATTTTTTATTTTTTGGTGAATATATAGTTAAAAATTAGTAAATAATTATGTGAGACATGAAAAATATATTTTTTCTCTATTTTAAATGTGTGATTGAAAATGAGTGTGGAATAAAATTGATTTTCAAATAGTCAAAATTGATCTAAATATGTTAATAATTAGTATTGGTTACTGAGGGGTTGGGGACTCTGCATTGAATGCATCAGTACAATCCAGTTGTGTGATAAAAAGGAATTTACGAAGGGCTTATGATTTGCAGGGGCTTGTTTTATGAACTTGGTGGTGAGTGATTGCACGAAATTTTACGCTCTTGGAAGGGAAAAGGGACTCGTGTGTTAACGTGTTGATTTATTAAGATTTTTCTTGGTTGAAATGGATCGTAGTCATATTTTTTACTCAATATGTCATTCTTCTACGATAACTCAATCATTAAGTCGATTTGATCGAGTACAAAGTTGGATCAACTCAAATGTTCGGTTGAGTACAGCTTTGATCGTGAGCAAAGATTTTTTAGTTATGAGGCAAATACAAAGTAATTTTTAGAGTTACAAAAAAATTATTGACATCTATTATGCAGAATTAAGTGTTTCACCATGATATTATTATATCATAGAAAACACCATTGTGTAGGTTTCACTTAAATGCCAACATAAGTTTCAAATAAGACATTTATCGCAAAAGAAAGTTTTGTCATTAGAAAACTCTAAGCTTTGTAAAGGTTGGTAAGAGAACAATATTGGTTTCATAATCTTACAAGAAGACTAGGACACAAGCCAAAATTTCTATTGAATTCCTTTTTTTCAAGTTTGGCTTCATGGAAATTAGCTAATTCTAGCTGTTAATCACAATGTTCAGACAAGAGTGTCTATTTGAACACGTTACATTAACATGCAAAAACATCAAATAAATCAAATCTCTAATAACATATTTCTTGACATAACTTGACAATATTAAGAAAGTCCAAAATATCCATCACGTGAAATTTTAAATTTGAATTTATCTAATCTAACCTATGAACTATGCTTAGAGTTCATTTTTCCAATATAAAGGAGAGAAGTTTTTGAAATCAACGTTGTCGAGTAGGGTTATCTTTGTCGAGTTTGAGATAATTCAAACATTCAATCTAATGCTCATAACATCATGCATTACCTATAGTAAGCAATAGATAAGATTTCGACTTTTTAAAATTGCATTAATTATTATCTAGTTCAATATATCAAACAATCAATAAATTTAAAAATTGTCGGATATATACTTGACTAGTTGGCACCCCAACCACATAAGAACCAATTACATTTGTCAAGGTGAAAGTTAAATTATTGTTTAAGGAACTAATCAACCAATCGGATGCTTGCTGCTGAACTAATGGTGATTATACAAGTGACGGTAATTTAGCAAGGTATTGGATGCAATACTTTGAGATACTTAATAGTATCTCTAATGGTGGTGTAAAATTAGGTGTAAATATGTATCTCTAAAATCACTTTTGCATCCTCATTTACATTCCGATGGATTTAAATTCAAATTCTTCTGCAATGAAAAAGATCTAAATCCACTTTTTGTTTCTTGTAGATAAAAATAAAATAAATTTTTTATGTACATTTACATTTTCTGTAGAAAAATACAATTTGCATTTTCCTTTACATCTCTTCATTTGAGAGGTTTTCGATCACTTTGAATATTTAAATTACTGTTTAGATCTATTTTATGCCATTATTGGTAATTCTCTTAAAATATGTGTTTGATAATTGCTACTCGACCGTTGTAAATCAAATAATTGATAAATTTAATTGTATGTGTTTTTATTTTAAATTATTATAGTAATATTTAATTCGACGTACTAAACACATATTTCAAATTAAAAAGGATTTTTCTCTTTGACCATCTAGATTTTAGACTTTTGTGGTCTTTCGAAAATCAATTGTATGCATTTTAGCTTTCAAAAATTCCTCTTCTCATTATAATTGTTTTGAAATAAATTTACAGACTCAAATTGTATGTTGGCCCTCCAAAAATTAAGTCTATTTACACTTGATGGGATATGATTACCAAGAGGCAGCACGTATCTCATAGAAACAAAAATAATGATGAATATAATTTTTATAGAGAAAACAAAGGTAGGAAATTTGATGAGTTTGCTATGTTGGATGATATGCTGTTAGACACGTGGGATCATTTGCCATTGTAATTTTCTAAGAAACCTAATTTTTCTTTTCTTTTTTTAACTTTTTCCCAGAAACTTTAAATATAAAATTTTAAATCAACATTTCAACCAAAACTGTTGTAATGCACTCATAAATTTAATTTAGTTCGAATTTTTGTCATTAGACGTGGGGATAAATTGACTGAAAAAAATATTAAAAATTCAAATAATTGATTTTAAATTTAATATAAATAGTGCTAGCATGTCAGATATCATCTTGGTACAATTAAAACATGCAATATGTTGGTGTGAATGCAAACTGCATGTTGTAATTCGATTTTACACTGAGGAGTTAACATGGTATTAGTCTATTAGAGCATGTGTATACGAGAATAAGTCGAGTCTTTTTTTCTAGACATGTGCCAAGGGAGAGTACTTATCTCGAGCCTTAATCTATAGAAGAGTGTTAGCATTTCTCGTTCCTATGCAAACCTCTTTTTATAAGTCGATTTTAAAGTGAAGAATTATGCCCGTGAATTTGCACAATAAAACTTTAATCTAGAGTTTGTACTTTACTCAAAGATCACTACATCAACGTATCAACGTCAATGCGGTGTATGCAAATGTAGGTAGCTAATAATGCCAGTTTTGAAGAGTACTACAACCACTCAAATATTCACTTATTCCTTCTTTTACTACTCCAACTCTAATTTGCTATATAAAATTATTGTATTGCACTCATGAATTATAATTATGTGTAGATCTTTCAACAGATGTGACAATAAATTGTCGAGAAACAACAAAAAAGAATTCATATAATCGACTATAATTTTATGATGAATAAAATTTAATTTCAACTGAGTGTATGCTAATAATATGAGTTTGAAGAGTACTAGAACCACTCAAATTATTCACTAATTTCTTCTTTTACTAGTGCAACTAGTCCTTATATGAGAATCGAGTAAGATTCTTAAATTTGCAATAGTCAACAAGAAAATGAAATTTATTTGCATTGTTCTACTCCAGTGTCAAGTATGCTGCAGAATTTATCTCTTTATATTTGGTATGCACACCAGCAACACGACGAAGGTCACGTGTTTCAATCAGCATGGACCTTACATTTTATCAATCATGGGCCCATTGTCAAGCGTGCATTGAGATTTCATATTAAAATATCAACTTCATAAAAATAATAGTTTGAATATTTATATATTGGTATTATATTTATTTATAAGTTATAGCTGATGTGAGATTTAACTCTTATCATAATGAAGCAATCTTTTGGAAAAATCAATCTTAGAAGTTGATTGCTCATTTGATTTTAAGATTGATCAAACTGTTTGTTTGAGCTTATTGGAATTTGATATCATATTGAACCACATGATTTTAAAGTTTAAATTGTTAAAGCGTGTCACAGTTATATCATTGAAATCTTATATTCTACTACCCAAACACTTATTTATAAGCCATATCAATGTGACAGTTTACCCAAATACTCCTTATTTTTATTTTTTATTTTTACCGACAAAACCCGTGCTCAAAATATATACACATGCGTGTGTTGGTTAATCAAAAAACTATGACAAAAATTATGATGAAGGTCAGTGGCCACACTTGGGCAAGGGTGGTCCATTGACCATCCAAAAAAATTGAATTTTTTTTTTTTTTTGGCAATTTGGTAGGTACAATAGCAAAAGTTATTTTTTTGCATTTTGGGATGGAAGTAGATGATTTTTTTGTATTCATACCATCCTTGGGAAGTCTGTATTTTTTGTACTTGAAGCAGTCGTGCGAGACTTTTGTACGTATCGATTACTTATTCAAGGTGATGCTAATGCGATACAGGTGTTGACAAATCGAATTTATTATTGAATTTCACTTGAAATGAGTTCAATCTCGAATCAAATTCAACCATTGGGGTTGAGTTTGCCACTCGAAGCATCCAAATTGATGATAAAGTAGTTAAGTCCCAGATTTGAGACAATGCCGACAAGAACGGTATATATATATCTACACTTAATTTATTTATATGGTAAAATGAAATGTGTGCTTCTTGTGAACTGGGATTATTGTAAGATATCTAGATCTAGGTAGAATTATGTTGATTTATATTTTAACTTTTTATTTGAATTAATATCTAGGTTCTCTTTTAGTGAAACGTATTTATCTTTCCGTGTTTTCTTATGGGGTTTTTCGACTTTTTCTTCTTGTATTTTTTGTTAATGGTGTAGTTGTAAGTAGCAAGGGAGCCAGAGTCAAGGAGATTGAGAATTCAATTTTCATATCTGACCTGTGTGCAATCTCTATGTACTTCTTGGAAGGTTTTAGTTAGCATTTTCTTGAAAGGATTTAGTAATCGAACAAAACAGTATTTTATCTATTAAGAAAATATATTTAACGAAATTGATAATGATGTAATTATACAATATTATCAAAATATGAAAATACGTCGGGAATAATTATAATAAAATAATTTATAATTATTTATGCTATAAAATTTTTGGCCATCCAAACAAAATATCCTGACTCAGCCGTTGAAGGGGGTGTTTATTACTTATTTTTAAGCCGATTTTTCTAAGCCCAGCATGTTTGGGATTTTTTTTTTGTTTGGACTTATAAGTTAGTTTGACAAGCTTATAAAATCCACCCAAAAATTGGATGTGTTGCATGTACATAATAGTTTACATACACGTGATGTAATGAGATATGATTGTGTCGAAATTTTTTCAACCAAATTACAAAAAAATAAAAAATAAAAATTCTTCACTTTCTTTTTGACACATCAGCTGCATGAAAACTATTATGTAATTCAATTATATACAAGCAGTATAATTCCCCAAAAATATAGTCACTCTATTTGTCATTATTTATGTAATACATTTCGTCATTTTATTTGATACTATTATGTAATTTCATTATGTACAAGTAGAATTATTTCCCAAAAATATAGTCATTCTCTTTGTCATCATCTATGTAGTACATTTCATCATTTTATTTGTTTGTCCAATTAATCATTGTATTATGAACGATGAAGCATAAATATGTTTTTACAATTTTGACACGTAATCTTAGACTAGTGTTCAAATAATTTGATTTATAATTGTTTATCCAATTGTTTCATATTGGGTTTTATTCCGAAACATTTTATTTATTAAGTGGTATAGTTCAATTTCTTTTATAATCAAATTATTTGTTACACCACATATTAAGTTAACCATCAGAAGTATCACGTGGAAGCCCCACTGATGACATCGGAAGAATCGGCCCAAATATATGAAAAAAATGAAGCAACAAGGTTACAGAGGCTACAGAAGCCAAAGTCCTTATTCTGGCCAGGGTACCACTCAACTAGATATATGCCAAAACCTTGACGAAGGGTTTATGTCGAAATCCTCATGTCCATGACCAGTCGAAGTTCTGAAAGATGAGGCTGAAACCCTAAGAGATGAGAAGGATGCCACATCTGTCAATCGAAGCTTTGAAAGATAAGGCTGAAGTCATAGGAGAGGAAGAGGCTGCCATATCTGCCGTACTGATCAGACGTCTATTTTATCTTATGTCAGGAATATTAACCTAGAAATATAGGACAATTAACTATTTGTCAATGTAATAAATACATGTTTAAGAAGAATGAGATGTATAGAAGGAGGTAAGGAGAAGTGGTTTGGATCCAACGGTCACCACGTCTTCCTCAAACTTTATATATATCCCTCCCTTAGAAAAAAGAAAAGAAAGAGGTGTGTGCAATAATAGAAACAACACATATACAGAAAGAGAACAAGTGGAGAAAACTCGGGAAAAAAATAAGGAACGAATGTATTAATTTTTGGCACACTTTTAAAGGAAAAATAAATACTACTCCGTACATTTCAAGCCATTGAATCTCTTGTTCGTTTCTCTTCTTCTTCCACAAATATACGTATTTACAACCCATCTACTGTGAAAATATGTCAACACGTACACTATCTCCCAACGACACTTGTTCGTCATTTTCGGAGGTCAACATTATTTATACTATGTTAGGCTAACGTAAGGTTTTATTCATAATTTCCATTAATTCTTCTTTGGATAAAGTTTCATGCCATCTTGGCACCTCCTTAAACTGTAATCTGTATGCCTCCATGCTTAAACGACCTCGTCCAACTATTTTCCTACTCCCAAAGCTACCTACCATTTTATGTGGACAAAACTTCCTTGAAATCCAATCTCAAAGTTTTCGTTCATCATGATTCAACTAGTGGCCCACCACATTATCGAATGTAATTGATAATTCATTATATCATATCCACATGACAAAGCCACTTGTTGAGAATAGAAGATTCATTCCAAAATAATAATAATAATAAACCTATTAAGTAGAGTAGTTTAATCCTCTTATAAACTCATTATCAATCTCAAGTCTGATCAATGTCGGACGTCGTTTGTACTTTGCCAATAGCTAATTACAGATTACGCATGTAAGCCAACACCAACTTTTGATGTATGAATAGCAAATATTTTGATAAATATACTTTGAAGCATATATGCCACATGTATTTATTTTAAAAATATGTATGCATATAAGACAGAGAGTTTTTTCTTGAAAAATAAAATAAAATTATCATGGTCCATATCATTCCCACATATTATTTGGATGGTAGCTATCATTCATCAACTTGTGCAGTGCAAATGTGCAATCAATTGCGCTTATTCATCATCGCCTACCTATCGAAATAATAGCCAAATTCATAATGGAAATCCCACATAACCCTATACATTTTCAACATAGATAATGATATTGGATGATTTTTTGGAGTTTTACGGAAAATTGAATTTTCATAATCAGGTCATTTAAGACTAGAGAATTTTCTAGAATTATTCTAAGTGTACAGATCACTTAGAACCGTACATTTATAGCCTCCTCACATGAGGAGGCCCTGTCACCCAAACTGTGCTGGAGTTTGTACCTGCAGCACGGCTAGATTTTTTATGATTGTCAGTATTTTGACATGTCAGTACTAGCAAACAATCAATTAATTGATCTTTTAAGATTAATGAAATGTACAACACGACGCGGTGATTTTAAGTTCAACTTTTCATGCTCTCTTTCTTAGTTCAATTAATGTGAGATCTGAATGAATAAAAATCATCACACGGACCGAGCTAACGGGCTTAGTAGACCTATTGATTGTTAGACAAATAAGACCCAATTTTTAAGCCAACCCGTTTAGAATATGTGAGGTTGTATATGTAGCAAAAGATGTGGAAATCAATGTTATCAAAATCGATCCAGCCCCGTCGGTTCAATTGGTAAAATCGGGAACCGGGCCCAAAATCGAGTCAATCATGCTCGGTTAACGGCTTAAAACTAAATTGCTTAAAAACCCACCGAACCCACCGAACCGGCCAGTTTAACCTTAAACCAGCGAACCGATTGCAATTTTGTGGTTTTCCCAAAAAAAAATTCAACTTCATGAATGGACCTCATAAACAACAATTCAAGGGCTTATAGAGAAATATTAAATAACAAACTCCTTTTATAGATACACATCTCTCAAATGATTTCATAAACTTTCAATGTAGGATAATGCATTTTATAGATGCACTTCTCCCCAATGGTTTTATAAACTTCCAATGTGGGATAGTGTCTTAACAAATTATAAGATAATGAATCTAACTAACAAATTATTAAAACGAAAATTTTAAAAAAAAATTATTGTTTTCATAATATTTTATTATTTTTGTATGTATCTATTGCATCCGACTCGATCTCGATTTGACCCAGGTTCAACCTTTTGACCCTTGTTCTTTCATTTTTTCAGGTTGATGACTCGGTCGATTTTCAAAATATTGGTGGAAATTACAGTCTACCAGGATTTTAAACTTCTCGTTTCAAAATTAAGATTTACAAGTTTTTTTCCCCAAAATCATATGATAATTAAAATTTCAAATATTAAAAATTATATTACAACATTATTATAAAATAAAATTAATTTATATACCCTACCCATCCATCCCACCTCAATTTCAAAACCCTCTCTCTCTCTCCCCCCGATTTCCGCAGTAGCGACGAGTTATATTCCTCTCTCTCTCTCCCTCAATTTTCATAGCATCGATGATGGCTATGCTCGCCACGGTAGCAGTGTCGCGCTACCATTCATAGTAGCGTGATGCTACCATTCTCAACAGCAGTGCCTGACTTCAAGACACTATTTTTACAGCAACGATTCTAGGCGGTGCACCTGAGAGAATTAGGTTTGGCTATTTTTTGTGTTGGTGTTGGTGGCGATGGTGTTGGTGGCAGCCCCTTAGTGGTGGCGGAGTGGTTTTGTTGGATTTGATGGTGGCGATGATGGGTGATCTGATGGTTGTGGTGATTTATGTTGATCTAGCATGAATTTGGTGGTGGTGGATCTAACGATGGAAATTGCAATGACAGTGGTAATTTTGTAGCTGAAAATGGTGGTTGTGGTTGTGTTTTGAAGTTGAAAATGATAGTTTTGTAGAGACGACGACGGCACAAGGTGTGGTTGCATGGCATTGCTTTCGTTTGGTGTCATGGTAGATTGAAATTGTGTGGGGTGGGTGGTGGGATTGAAGTGTTTGTAATCAATAAATAATATGTGATCGATATCTTATAACCGATAAATAATATGTGACCTAAAAGCTTGAGTTGCGACTTATAAAATTTGTAATTGATAAATAAATTATAACTTATAATTTTTTTGGTTTGTGATCGATGAATAAATTGTGATTTGTAAAAAAATTTATTTGTGACTCATCAAATTTTTTAATTGGGATTGAGAAATAATTCATGACCAATTAATTCAATAAATTGTGATCAAATTGTATAGAAAATTGATTTTAATATATTTAATTAATAAAATATATTTTCAATTATATATATCATAAATAAAATTTAATCAATATCTAATTTTTGAAGTTTTAAACTTTGTTCCTTAGTTTTGAAATAGGTCATACTTAATCTCCTAGGTATAAAATTTTCTCAAAGATTTGTGTATGAAATTTCTAACATTATTTTATTACTTTTAAAGAAATGAGCCGAATTTCCCACTCAAACTCTTTATGACGATGATGTAGTTGAAAAAAAAAAAAAAAAAAAAACGTAACAGGCTGCTTGGGGGCAAAGTAAAAGTGAGGAATGTAAGAAAGCAGTGAATGATTGAGATTAGGGTGGATCTCAACATTTGGATTAATTGTAAAATTTATTTATGAATTTATATGGTACATCATTGATATTTAGTTTAAGACGAAGATTGATTTAAATCAATCATGCTCTTGTGTAATATTATTTCTTCCTTCAAAACATAGCATATAACCACCGGAACATAAATATCAAATTTGGTAATTGCTCTTCTAAATTTGTTTCCCTAATAATTAACTTCGTTTATAAATTGAAAAAACGGTAATCAATTTTCAAGATTTGGGATAAATTGGGGAAAAAGATTTAAAAAGTAACATCACATTAAGAACATTTTTAAGAGACTCTCTATTTATAAAGAGCATTTTATGCATAATAGAAAGTATCTTTAAATTTAGAAAGTGATTCTTTTATACACTCCAACAATTCTCTATTTTGATTTTATTTTTCCCTGTGAAAATCTAATAATTTCTCCTCATATTTTATTTAAGCATATATAATTTTCAATGTCAATAGATAATCGATTCAAATGTAATTTGAATAATTTAAATTGTAGAATATTAAAATTTATAATTTATTAAATGCAATCATTATATATTAAGAATCGAGAGAGAGTTACGAGGGTGTACTCAAGGCCTGTTTGTGCCTTTTTAATTTCAAAAAGTGTATTATGGAATAATAATTAATGTTGAAATGTGTGGTCAAAAAAGAATAAAATATTATTTATTTATTTATAATATTATTTTAGTGAAGAATATGTGGTTGAAAATTAGTACTGTAGAAAAAATAATATGATGAAATGGTTGACAAACAAAGGCTTAATTGATATTTTTTGGGATTTAAAAAATTTAGAGATATTCAATATGAACATTTTGAAACTCTCTAAAAGTATTGGTATATTCATTTTATACTTTTATAAACTTTTAAAAAGTTTCTAAAAGTCACGATGTAATCAATTAAAACTTTTTAGAAATCCTTATAAATTTTGGAGTATTCAAATTTTAATGACTTCTAAATACTTTTATAAAAGTCTTTGAGATACTAACTTTTCGATAGAGAATACTCATATAAAATCTCAAAATTTGACTCTCATTAATCCTAAGATTTTGGGAGACTTTCACAGTGTATTCAATTGAGACTTTTAAATATTTTAGTGGAATTTTTTTTAAGTGATTCTATGGATTTCGTGAATTTTTTGTAGATTTATATAGAATTAATGAGAGTCGTTCGTAGATTTTCATAGACTTTCATTTTGAAACTTTTACAAATTTTTGTAGAATTCAAATTTTTTTTGAAAGCTTTCATTTGAAATAAAATTGAAGTGAATCTAGTGTAATAATGTGAGCTATATATATATATGAATGATCTACTAAACATCGGTAATTAGCTTATGTTAAGCACAAGACATGACACATCATTTAATTGATAAATCATTAAATACATTGAACCTACCATTAACTTATTCACCTATTAAATAATGTGTCATGTCATCGTTGCTTAACATAAAGCTTATGTTAAGCACCGATGATACCGATTATCATTAATTTATTCACTAATTAAATTGTGTGTCATGTCAAATTCTACTAGTTAAAATAAAGTTCTTCAAAAATCTTTGAATTCTACGAAATTTATAAAACTTTTAGGGTATGTTTGATTACGTTTATTTTTCATGAAAAATATCAATTTTCTATTGAAAGTAGTGTTTGATTGTTATTTTTTCATTAAAAATATGCATAATTTTTTTTTATTTTTAAGGATTTGTTTTCCTCAAAATATGAAAAGCATTTTTTTTCTAGGTGCTAATCAAACACTCTTAGGCCATGTTTGGTACCCATTTTTTAAAATACATTTTTCTCTCTCTTTTTTCTAACCACATATTTTTTATTAAAATAATATTACACGTAAATCTAAAAAATTTCCTTATTTTTTAATCACACGTTTAATATCAATTTACTATTCTAAAATATATTTTTACATAAAAATGGTTCTCAAATACCCCCTTAAAATAAACTATTACTAATTTCATACAAATCTATGAAATTAATAGAAATTATCACTTTAAAAAATTCTTTCAAAACCTTCAAAAATTGAATACACCCTGAGCTCTAATTTGAAGCATCGACTCTCTGTACAGTATATCGTGTTCCAATCGTCATCCCTACTCTCCCTCTCCCTCTGTGTGCGGGAAGAATAATGGCTGGGAAGCAAGTAATGGGCGACGGCGTACCGTCGAGCCTAGCCGGAATGTCCAAAAACCAGCTTTACGACATTATGTCTCAGATGAAGGTACGTTGCTGATGCGTCGCACGCCAATTTTGCTGCATTTTTACATTTTTTTTTTCTTTTTAAAATTTTAAGAACTGATTCTTTGGGAAGAGGAAAAATATTGAATTCTGGTTTTCCTTGCCACAGGCACTGATAGCGCAGAACCAGCAACAGGCGAGACTAGTTCTCATTCAAAATCCGGCATTGACTAGGGCTCTTTTTCAGGTTTCTTTCTATCTTAGAGTTTTCTTTTTCAATTCCTTTTTTATATCTTGGATTTTATATATGATGCCTTGGTTTCTTTGTCTGTTCTTTGCTTCTTGTTTCTGTAAAGTAAGGTTTTGTTGTGTTTAATTATATTGTTTAAGTAATTTTTTTTTTTTAAATTTTACAAAACTCACAAATAAATAGTTCATATGCTCTATTGACTATAAAAACAGGGTTCGCTGTTTTATGGATATGGTAGAGAATAACACAATTATTCCACTACACGAAAGCATGTCAAAACATTTCATAAGAAGGGGCAATTGGGAAGGTGATGAAGGGGGGAATCATTCGCATAGAATATATACTCCAAAATTTGAATCATTCTCTTCCTACGCACTCAGATGATGCTATACTCATTAACTACACTAGTGTTCTTCATGTTATTATTCTGGTGTAAAAAAAGGACATAATTCTACCATGATACATGAGAGCATGTTAACGCACTTCATTAGCAGGGGCAAAGGAGGGAAAGGACAGGGAAGAGGGTTACTTTTGTATTAGAGAAAGATTGTGGCTTGTATTTGATGTTTAACTGACTTCATCAAACTTACAATTTTGACTAATCTAATGTTTGACACATTCCATATCCAGCACTTATCTCTTTGCCCCTGTTCGAGCTCCATTTTAATGTAATTTTTGGAGAAAATGTGTTTTGGAATAGTTATTTTTTGGAGAATGTGTTGTTTAAAAATAAGAAAAAGTTTTGAGTTTATGTATAATATTATTTTATTGAAGAATGTGGTTGAAAATAAGAGAGAAAAATGCATTTTCAAAGTAATGGAGCCAAACAAGGCTTAATATAATTTGGAGCGACACTGACATACAGATATTTGACATGATGACTCGTGATAAGCAAATTACAGTTGATTAAAATAATTTGGGATTGTCTTGATGGGCTGTAGACTTGAGCACGTTATTTCAATTTATTGACTACTTTTTTAATCAACAATCAGTTCTCTCTCTCTCTCTGTTTTTTTTTTTTTTTTCCTGCACATACATTGACATAAGAATTCTGGACATATATTTTGTTAAATATTAGGTTTCACATTAAAGATTGTTTTTTCAGCTGCTGGTATATTTACTATATATCTCGTCTTTCATTAGGCGCAAATCATGCTTGGAATGGTGCAACCCCCTCAAGCAGTATGTTATTTTTAATTTTCATGCATACCTTAATATTTATATTGCTGCACTGTAGTGTAATAATTTAGCTACCGCTATAGGTTCCAACTGTTTCATCAAGGGCAGCACAAAATTCTCACCCATCACCACTGTCTACGCAGCAGCCCAATATTCAGCCGGCTTCATCATTTCCTGGTCAAATTCGTCAGAACCAGACGAGGAAGCTGCAGTTGAGCCAAACTGTAATATCAGGAACATCTGTGTCTATTCCTACCCCAGTCCCTCAATCCCAATCTATGCCATCACAACCCTTCCAATCGGTACAACAGCCCAAGGGACCTATTGGTGCCCAATCAACATCAATGTTACTGCCACAGTCCTCTCAAGTTCCTAACATCTCTCAACTACCTCATCATTCTGCTCCACATCCACCATCTCATCTCCATGCCCCGATGCCCTCGGCCTCCACTCAATCACAGCAGCCTATGCAGAATATGGGACCTCAGTATCCGCCTTCGCAACCACCACAGCAAACGCCATTGCCAACTTTATCAAGACCACAAATTTCAAGCTTTGGTCATCAGGTTCACCCTCAATTAGGGCCAAATATGGGTTTCCAGCATCCTGGTGGACCACCGTTGCATCATTCACAACACGCGTTTCATGTAAGCTAGAGAATGCAGTTAACTAGCTAAATATTTATCCTTGTGGCTATTTACTGACCTGGTTTTGCACTTTAATAAATACTTGTTTCAGTCTGGAAACAAGCCTCCTGCTAGCATGGTGCCTTCATTTCCACAGGGGCAGCCTTCTTTTCCAAGTCATTCTTTGCTGCCATCACTTTATCAGGTATGCCTTTTGTATTGTATTGGGCTCAATGCAAATGCTGAAGTAGCTTCAATTTTCTCTTTCTGGATATAACACTGACCTCCTTAATTTGGTTACTTTATGAACCTTTTACTTATACTAGTCTAAACAAATCAAATCTTTCTGCAAAAATTTAAATTCAGTTATAGATGCAAGTGTTTCTGTACTCCATCTGCATAACATGGATGTCTGGGGATAAACCCTCATGTTGGAGTCAGTTTTTAGTGAGTAATCGATGTTAATTTTCTCAAGAACCAAGTAAAGCCTTTATCGTTAGAAGGCCTTGAACTTCCCAACAGAAGTTTCTATAGGAAAGGTGAAGGGACATAAGGACAGATAGGGAAAAAAACTATTTGCATGAAAAGATGCCAAAGCTATCAAGGCTTGAAGCTCTTAAAACTCAGAAAAATGATAGAATGAATTGAGCAAATTTAGCATGCCTGTTGATTTTTCAGCCTCTCTCATCAAGATTACAGAATAAATGAAGATTTGGAGTAGGGGCATTGATGAAGTTTTAAAAATTACAGAGGGGGCATTGGAAAGAAAAGATAAGCCATGCTCGTGAGAATAGGCATTGACTTAATCTCTGTCTCCGTTCTTGGCAAACACTTTACATAATCAATTTTATCGTCTTTGCCAAATCTGTTATTTTGATATGGGCCACATCCTTATAAGCTTTTAATATCAGTTAGATAAGTGATGGTTGACCTTGTTCTCACAGAATTCGAAAATGATTCCAGTTTCATGGATAATTTCTTAGCCTACTTATGCATTATCACCTAAGAGAATTTTGTTTAACAGCTGCTGTGTGCTATAATTTTCACAGCAATAAAATATCTTTTTCAATGTTGGATCAGCCTTTTGGTATTTATTGAAGTGTTCCTTCATGATTCTATTGGTGTGCAAAATGCAAGCTTGCTCAATCTTATGCTCCCCAGGGTGGAGGTCCACAATTAGGAATGGAATTCAGTCAAGCCGGAAGCACAGAGCAAACAGATAGAGGATCCCCGTGGATACCTGGTTTACCTGAGAATGCAACAGGAACACAGCTTCCAGGACCACCCGTGTTCCCTGGTCAGCTAGGCCCCGGCAATCAGCCTCCTCCACTGCCATCAGTATGTTGTGATTTCTAGATTTATACACTAAGCTCTGAAAACGGAGTTTGGGGTTTCCTCTCTGACGTGCAATCTAAACTAAACTTGGTGGTTGTGCAGTTGAGTCCCGAGATGGAGAAGGCATTACTTCAGCAAGTTATGAGTCTCACTCCAGAACAGATTAATATGCTTCCCTCTGAACAAAGGAATCAAATTCTTCAGTTGCAGCAAGCACTGCGTCAATGATAAGTTTTGCAGTTTTTGTTATCATTGTTGTTGCCCTGATGGAAATGCGACCTCTAGCTTTTCGTTTAACCAATTGATTGCATAATTTTAATGTTATTTACCCATTTTATTCTTCAACCAACCAATTAATTTTACATAATTTGGGGTCATCACCAAAGTGGGGCCTTAGGCGATCATCTACTTGACCTATACTTAGGGCCGCCACTGCAGCAGTCCCAACTCAAATGTGGACAGATGTATCAGTAGACTTTATTGAAGGATTACCACTATCAAACGAACATATGATCATCACGGTAGTTGTAGATCGCCTAACAAAGTATGCTCACTTCGTGGCCTTAAAACATCCATTCACTACAATCATTATTGCCAAAGCATTTGTTTCCAATGTGGTTCGTCTCCACGGCATTATAACATCCATTGTTAGCGATCGGGACAAGGTGTTCATAAGCCAGACTTTATTGAAGGATTACCACTATCAAACGAACATATGATCATCACGGTAGTTGTAGATCGCCTAACAAAGTATGCTCACTTCGTGGCCTTAAAACATCCATTCACTACAATCATTATGGCCAAAGCATTTGTTTCCAATGTGGTTCGTCTCCACGGCATTATAACATCCATTGTTAGCGATCGGGACAAGGTGTTCATAAGCTCTTTTTGGCGAGCACTATTCCAGTTGTAGGGAACCAAGCTTTGCATGAGTTCAAGTTACCATCCGTAGTCCGATGGCCAAACCGAGGTAGTAAATTGCACATTGGAGCAATATTTGAGGTGTTTTACAGGTTGACCAACCTTGAAAATGGCTCGAATAGACTCCCTGGGCTGAGTTTAGCTATAATACGTCCATCCATTCCTCCATTAATATGATGCCCTTCGAAGCCGTTTATGGTATTTCACCACCGAGTTTATTCACTTATATTCCAGGCACTTCCCGCATCCAAGCAATTGATGAGTACCTACGTGATCGAGATACCATTCTGCGTGAGTTGCGTTACAATCTTTTGGTTGCCCAACATTGAATGGAATGTCAAGCCAAACAATACTGGAGAGAGGTCTCCTTTGCTGTGGGTGACTATGGGTATCTCAAACTCCAGCCATATAATCAAACTTCTGTGGCATTTCGAGCTTCAATGAAGCTTGCCCCACGTTTTTTGGTCCTTATCAGAATATTTTGAAAGTGGATACAGTGGCATATCGACTAGCTTCTCCCTTCTGGCTCCCAAACTCATGATGTGTTTCATGTTAGCCTATTATGAAAGTATTTGGGTCCGCTAGTCACTCCAATTTCAAGTCAACCTCCACCAGCAACTAATGATGCTATAATCCTTCCACGACCAGAAGCTGTCTTAGATCGACGTGTAATTCATAAGGGAAAATACCGTCCAAAGTCTGAAATCTTGGTTAAATGGGAAGGAGCACCAGCAGAAGATGCAACCTAGGAAAATGCGTGGCGTTTTACCAAGACATATCCTGATTTTTATCCTTGTGGACAAGGATCTTTAAGTGGGGGAGATTGATACGTGCCAGCCATGCAACCATGCAAATAATGCCAAGATTCAAACGTGCTGGAAGTGACTCGGTTTGTGTCAAGTTTGTTCCAAGTCCGTTGATTTGTTTCAGTTTGTTAGTGAATAAGTCCAAGTGGTTAAGTCTTGTTGATTATTTTTCCTAATCTGCAGCCTAATTTTAGTATTTTTGTTCTATAAATAGCCTGAACGTATTCAATAAAAGTGCAGTGAATTATTTGTTCAAGAATCTCTCCTTTATTCTTCTTCTCCTTCGAATTCCAGTCTTCTCTTCTCTTCAAGTCAAATTAATCCATATCATATCTACGCCTTGCCCTTATATGAGAAAGTCATGGTACTGTTATTGGAGCGAGAAATAAAAAATAGAGAGAGACACTAATCTCAACGGTCCCTTCTGCATTTCTCAAACTAGAACCAAGCAGGGTTTAAAGCTGGTCACGACGTGCATAAATATTTGTTTATTGTTGGAGCAGACTAGTAAAAATCTAAGTTTCCATTTTTCAAAAGATTGACAATAGATGTTCCTGTTTGAATTCTTGTCAATTTGGTATTGCGCAAATTTTTTATTATTTTTTATTTTTTTTGGTGTTTACCCGGGAAATTTTTGTATTTTCTTAGTATTCCCTGATTGAAGTGAATAGGGACAAAACATGCAATTAATAGGGACAATATTAAAACATGCACTTAATAGGGAAATTTTTTTACTTTCTTAGTATCAGAACTAAACATGCACTTAATAGGGACAATATTAAAATTTGACGTGGATGAAAATAGTATTTTATTAAAATTTTAATAGTTTAATAGGAATGGATATAAAATGAATAAATACATAATAATTGTAGATGTATATAACAGCACCCATTCCCTCGTGATTTCACGTCTCTACTTCTAACATTAAATTAACCAAATGTATTTATTTCATTTGAAATTGTGATTTCTTGAGAGCTTTCTTTATTAAATGTGTTAATAATGGTAAATAGGACAGAATTGCAAGCCATATTGAAACTCGATTTTACTATATGTACATAACAATTTACGTACACATGATGTAGTAAAATATGATTGGATTAAAATTTCTCAACAAACTTGCGCATTTTCTTTTTGACACATCATTCGTATGTTAACTTTTATGTAACTTCATTATGTACAACAGTTCAAGTAATATTATTCAAAACATAAACTACTAGAATTAATTTAAATTGGAAAGAAAAACAGCCTCATCGCTGCAAAACTCTCTTCCTCACGAGCGCACAAGTGAAAAATAAAAAACGTGATGCGGTAACTATAACTGCAACAGAAAGGGGCAAAGTTCAACCTACATGACTAGAAAGCCTAAAAAAGCTTGAACAACGCAACAAACGTATCACTTACATTTATTTATCACAAACATTACTTTCCCCATTTATAATTAAGTTGACATTTTATCTTCCAAACATTCATTTTCATTTTTCTTTATTTTTTAACCAAAGAAAAGGTATCTTTGTCTTTTTAAATTCCATTTCTGACAATCAACCACCATTACTTTTTCAACCCAACAAAATATAAATTATCTCCTTTTGAATCAAAATTTTAAAGATTCAATGCAATTTAATTTGATCTCACTGCCAGTGTTACAACTTTACATGTTTTTTTTCCCTCTCTTATCTTCAAAAGATAAACTGCAGATTACATAGGTTGTTATTATATTATTTTGTTTTAATATCACGATAATAATATTTTTAAATATTTGCTGAAAGTACTTTAAATTTAATAATTCTCTATCATTTTCCATACGGATACTTCTTATTTTAAGTTAATTTCTTATAAATTAATATAAAATAAAATTGGAAGCTCATTTGTATTTGATCACCATTTTCATTATTTTGTTACACTATCTTTTGCAATCACATTCTTCAATTTTTTTTACATAAATCATTCAAATGTATATTCAATTTTATTTGAAATAGTTGCAGTGAGAAAATAATCATACAAACGAGCACAACCCTTTGCCATTGCATTTTAATTTTGTTTGCCATAATTTATATTGCTGGTTGAAATTTGACATTTTGTTAATTTTATCTTCAAAATTTGGGGCATAGTTGTCTTTATAATTATATTAAGCAAATGTTTGGATCGATTAAAATCTAGATTTTAATCTAAGTCAAAATCAACAATTAATTTTAACCACATTTTTTATGGGTTCCAAAAATTTAAATCAACATATTTTTATCTACTTCTATCAAAATCTACTAAAGTGTTGATTTTAGGGGTTGTTTGAGCCCTATTTTTTTTTTAAAAAAAAAATCATTTCAAAATAGTGTTATGATGGAGAATGTGTGGTTAAAAAATAAGAAAAAGTTTTGGATTTGAGTGTAATATTATTTTATTGAGAAATGTGTGGTTGAAATGGTGTCAAATCATTGTTGAAAAATATATTTTGATGAAAAATGTGACTTAAACAAAGCTTAATCTCCATCAAACCAGCTAAAATTCTATACGAAGAGACTCAAAATATAGGCGCCAATTTGAAATTTGCATAAGGCTCTCAAAATATCAGGGCCAGCCCTAGAGACTGACAAAGGTTGTAGTAGCCCATCGGGCTTCATGCAATCGGTTTTGTATCGTTGACAAACATCGTAGTGTTGCAAAAATTCCTTTACTGCTCGGCACATATTCTGTCACCAAAAGCTGAACTTAATGCGAGAGAGAGTTTTATGAAACGCATAATGTCCTCCAGTAAGTGTTGAGTGGCAATCTGCAATTATTTGTGGAATTAATGTTGAAATAGGACTCAAGTAAACCTTGTCATTTTTGAACCACACTCTATCTCGTTGTATTAGTTGGTGGGTTAACCGCACTTGGAGAAATTTCTCATAAAATGGATCCTATTGCACTTCTTTTTGTAATATCGACCACCAATCTGCATGAGGCATAGAGATGGATAAGAATTGAAATTCAACCACACGAGATAAGGAATTAGCATCTTGATTTTCGGGTCCCCGCTTATACTTAATTTCATAATCATAACCAAGGATATGGCATCATAAGGAACTCGTAGTGTCCTTCATGTGTTCAAAAAGCTGTTTTTGGAATGTCTTCTTCTTTCACCCGTATCTGGTGATAACCAGCCTTTAAATCTAATTTAGAGAAGAATTTGGCTCCACAAGCTCATTGAGAGGCTCAGCAATTTTCGAAATCGGGTATTTGTCTTTGTTGCTCAGCAGTCTACACAAAATCGCCTCTCGTCGTCGGCTTTCTTTACTAATAAGAAAGGTGAGGAAAATGGGCTATCACTGGGTCTTATCAATCCAGATTGCAAAAATTCCCTTACCATGTTTTCTGTTTTAGTTTTTTGGTAGTAAGTGTATCGATATGGCCTAATGTTTACAGGCTGTGTGTTTGGCTGTAGGGGAATACAATGATCACGTGATCGCTTTGGAGGTAGGCTATTAGGAGGTTCAAATACTTGATGGAAGTCAGTCGGGAGTTGGGCCATGTCACAAGAGTATGATTTTGGTTGAGAGTTATTAATGGAGCGTATGATGTGGAAGAAAAGTCCAGTACCTTGTAGGTAACCAAATTCCCTATATATCTGTTAAAGCTTCGTTGCCAGCCTGTTTCAGTCCTTAGAATGTGTGGGAGACTCTTCCATATTTGATTGTCATGGTTAGTTGTAGGGTTTAAACATCAAAAGAAAATAATTTTTATTGATAAAATACAATTTTACACAATTTTTGATACACAGCAATTTTACTTATATTATTTAGAAATGGAGCACTCACAATACTTCTTCTCTTTCACTCACTGCACTCTTTCTTTCTCATTCTTAGTTTCTCTTCTCTTTTCACTCTCTTTCTCTACACACAAAATGCAGCTGTGAAAAAATTCACACACAGTATAATCTTTCAGATATGGGCACGAAAGTGCTGCCAATGGTAAAGTTTAGAAGTTGCAAAGTGCTTCTAAACGTTGGTACAGGTAAATGATTTCAATTTTATCGATTTTTCTGTTAGAGGTGTCACTAATGGAAAAACATTTTCCTTTGCAGGTCCTTTGACACCAAGGTGGAGGTTTTTAGACATGATGTTGTCAAACGACCTCCCGGGCGATGATGAGAACCAATTTTATCAGTCTACATGAATGACTGAACGATAATTCAACATCGAATAATATATATATATATATATATATATATATATATAGGTGTTGAAGAAGGTGGCTGATTCTTCTATACAATTCCATAATGTTGGTGATGGTGGCTACCTTCATCTTCTATAGAATTCTTCCATGACGAAGGTTCAAGAAATTGGTAGTAAAATATGGGATGGAAAAACTCACAAAAATCTGAAATCTTCAATTGAAGTCGATGTTGTATCTTCAATTCTCCCCTTCAACACCGACTTTCAATTTTCCTTTTTCTTATAACATCTAGTTATACTCGGAACTTTTTGGATTTTGAAGTACTGAGTCCTTTCGTTAACACATCTACAACTTTCTATTTAGCGTTAACGTGTTTCTAGTCTATTTCCCCTTTAAGCACTTTTTCTCTGACGAAATGGTAATACACTTTGATGTGTTTAGTTCTTGCATGGCACATTGGATTTTTTGCTATACAAATAGTTGATTGATTATCGCAATATAATTCCATTGCATAGCTTACTGGTTGATGTAGATCCTTCATCAATTGTGTTAGCCATGTACTTTCTTGAGCTGCTGCTCTATATTCAGCCTCTGCAGTTGACAAATACACGATTGGTTGTCTCTTATTGCACCATGATACTGTAGCTGACCCCAGATTGAATACATAACCAGTTGTTGATCTTCTTGTGCCTCGATATCCAACATAGTCCGCATCACAATGGCCAATTACTTTGCAATCTTTTTTTTCTTGTAAAAAAGTCCATAAACAATTGTTCATTTTACGTACCTTAAAATTCGTCACACCACTTCAAGAGGTAGCTTCTTTGGTTTTTCCATGAAGCGGCTTGCTATCCCAACTACATATGCGATGTCAAGTCGTGTTAGCGTTAAGTAGATTCAGCTTCCTACTAGTTGTCGATACATAGTTGCATTCTTCAAGTCCTTGTCTTCATCTGCACATGGCTTGGAGTTAATCTCAATTGGTGTTGATATTGGTTTGCAGTTGATCACTCCAAACTTTTGTAAGAGATCTCTACTATTTTTGTGCTAATATAAGAATAATCCTTTTTTAGTTCTTTCTATCTCGAGTCCCATAAAACGAATTAGTTCTCCAAGCTCATTCATGTGGAATCTCATTGATAAATTCTTTCTGGTTCGTTGAATTTCATCTTCATTATCTCTAGTGATGATAAGATCGTCCACGTATACTAGTGCTATTGTTAATTTTCCATTTTGTGCTTTGATGAATAGGCTCGAGTCTGCTAGTGGTACCAAGTAACCACTCTGAACTAAGAATTCAGCTATCTTTCTATACCATACTCGTAGTGCCTGCTTCAATCCATAAAGAGCTTTCTTTAGCTTGCAGACATACCCTAGCTTTCCATTATTCTCGAATCCATTTGGTTGCTCCATGGATATGTTTCGATCAAGTTCTCCATGGATAAAAACATTTTTTACATCCATCTGCCACAACTTCCAAGATTTGCTTGTTGCTAAAGCTATAAGTACTCTTATTTAGTAATCTTTGCCACTGGACTAAATGTCTCATCATAGACCAGACCATATTGCTGAGAAAATCCACAAACTACTAGCCGAGCTTTGTATCTTTCAATCGATCCATTTGGACGTTTCTTTACTTATTAAACCCATTTGCAAGATATAGGCTTTACTCCATTAGGCCTTGGGATCAAATCCAAAGTCTCATTTTGCCTTAGAGAAATAAACTCTTCTTCCATTGCCTTTTTCCACTCCTTGTGTTGGATCGCTTTTTCAAAGCTTCCTGGCTCTTTGGCACTATCATCTTTTTCTACTGCTGCATTAGCATACTTGGGATTTGATTTTCTCTGTCGAGTTGATTTTCTCAACTGTGGTTGTGGGCTTACCTCAACCTCTTCTTGTTGACTTGGCCTTTTCTCTTCGGGTGTTGTCTGATGTACACCTGTCTGCTAAAGACTTTGTATTGTGCAAGTAGACTTCTTTTCATCACTTGATTCTTGTACATCTTTTGTTTTCTCAGGACTTCTTGTACTTTTGTGATATCCTCTTGCAATTTGTCGTCTATTTCTTTTGAATCTGGTTGCTTCACTTTCTGTGATGTCCACTATGAAGATGCTTAATCAAACACCACATTCCTTTATGTGTAACAACAATAAGTTGTAGGGTCGCAACATCTTCATCCTTTTCTTTGACTGTCATATCCCATAAATATACACCCGATTGTCTTCTTATGGTATGAAAGTGGCTTACTATTAGCTTCATTTTCCATAGTTTCTCGAATGGTGAAATGAACCCCAGCTTTGGTTGTGGTAATCTGTTGGTCACATGTTCTACCGTCCTCATACACTCAGCCCAAAACCTCCTTGACACATTCTTTGCACATAGCATACTTCAACATGTTTCTGCAAGGTGTCGATTCTTTCTTTCTGCTACACTATTTTGTTGTGGCGTATTTGGACATGTCAGTTGATGGTGTATTTTATGTTCTCTTAAGTACTAGGAAAATTCTCTTGATGTATATTCTCCCCCATTATCCATGAATAGGCACCGAATCTTATTTTTGACTTCTCCTTCTTCTTTACCTTTAAACTCCTTAAACTTTATAAATGTCTCAGATTTTTCTTTCATAAAGATTGAGAAGTCGTCGATAAATGTCACCATATAGCGCATCCCTCGATTAGATGGTTGCTTGATAGGTCCAAACACATCAGAATGTATCATCTCCAATGGTTTCTTTGTGCTATAACTTGACTCGTGATAAGGTAATTGATGTGCTTTACCGTATTGATAGCCAACACATACCATGTCATCTTTGATCTCGAGTTAAGGGAGACCCTTAAGCATCAGCTTCTTCATCATTACCTTCAGCTTGTGATAACTCACATGTCCTAATCTTGCATGCAATGATTTTGTTGTCTCGTTCTTTTGGTCTTATCTATGTATGTAGACTCTGCTGACATTATGTAGATGGACTCTAATCTCTGTCGCTCCATTATTGCTGTGTCTGAAATTTTGATATTTTGATACACTTTGACATCTTTCGGTCCAAATAGAATGTAGTTACCTAATGATGTCAACTGCGCTACTGATAGGAGAATTTTCTTCATACTTGGCACATGATAGACTTCTTGTAAATGCACCTAACTAGGACTAAAGTGAGGTGTGATAACCGTCTTACCAATGTGAGCTATTACAGTCTTGAATTATTGGCAGTAACCACCATTCGACTTTCTTTGTACACCGTTGTGTTTATCAAATTCTTTTTATCGCCTGTCATATGGTCGAAACATCAAGAATCGACAATTTAATCATTTTCATAATTTATTTGTCCAGAAAGTATCACCGCTAGTGCCGACTCTTCTTCGGGGGCTTGACTATTATATTTTCCTTGTTCATTAGAGGCTGCCATATTACCTTCTACTGATCTTTTCTTGAATCGACAATCTCTGACATAATTGCCTCGTTGTCCACATATAAAGTATGTACCATTATTTTGTTGAAATCTCTTAGACGGCTGACCTCTCTTGTCATGAATTTGTTTAGCTTCCCCTTTCACAAAACCTTCTTCATGTTTATTTTCTTTTAATTCTTTATTATTTTGTTGATGGGGTCTACCTTTTCTTTTATAACTATATAACGCTTCTTCCTCTTCTTTCTTTATTGAGACCCCTAGCATTTGCCTAGTTAATGCTTCTTGATCGGCTAACAAATTTTCTAGATTAAATTGCTCTGGCCAACCTTGTATTGCAGCAATAAAACTTATAATTCGAGTCTCAATCCATGTATAATTATTCTTCTCATCCGAGACTCCGAAATTTTAATTGAAGCATTTAACTCTGAAATTTCACGACAGAGAGATTTAATTTTATTAAAGTATTGACTTACGATTAATTCTCCTTGAGTGATCGAGAGAGGCTCGTTCTCCAGAAGCTGCAACCTCAAATCATTTTTTCTTCTAGAATAATAAAGCCAAAGTGTCCCGTGCATCCTTTGGTGTAGTTTTGTCTCTTATGTACTCCAACAAATTTTCTTCGATTATTGTCTTTATAACAAACAAAGCCTTGCCCGCTTTGATTCTCCATTTCTTCAGAGCTCCGACCTTTTCTGGTGACGTTAAGTCACTTTCACCAATTACCTCCCACAGGTCTTGCCCTTAGAGATACAACTCCATGCAAGTTTGTTATGTGGTGTAATTCTGATTATTGAGATTCTTTACTCCGCCTATTGCTTGTAGGTTGCTCATCATGACTTGATTTACCCCCTAGTAATTAAGTAAGCTTTACAAAATTTTCACAAACTCTTTTTGTGTACGAACTCAAGAAGCTCAAAAAATCCTTCCTCGGTCGCCTTGCTTTGATACCAAATTGTAGAGTTTAAACACCAAAAAAATAATAATTTATACTGATAAAATAAAATTTTACACAATTTTTGATACACAGCAAGATCACCAATCTTACTTATATTATTAAGAAAAGCACTCACAATATTTTCTCTCTTTCAGTCACTTCACTCTTTCTTTCTCACTCTCAGGTTTTCTTCTCTTTTTACTCTCTTTCTCTACACACACAAAATGCAACTAGACATGGTTATATATATAGGTGTTAAAGATTCTTCTACCTAATTTCATAATGTTGGTGGTGGTGGCTACCTTTATCTTCTAGAGAGTTCTTCTATGAAAAAAGTTCAAGAAATTGGTGGTAAAATATGGGATGGAAAAACCCACAAAAATATGGAATCTTCAATTGAAGCCTGTGTTTTATCTTCATTATTTGCTTATAATCGATCTCAATTAGTTTGAGAGTCTCTAGTCATTGTACTCCCAAAACTAACTGACATGCCGCAACAGGAAGAACATAATAATCTACTATGATGGGTTTTCCTTAGATGGTGGTGGTGAGAGCTTGGCATTGTTTGGCACATTCTATTTTTTCTCGATTTTCCAAAATGACTTGGAACTTCTTATCTTGAATTACCGATAACCCATACTTGCTGACCAAGGCTTAGTCGATGAAGTTGTGGGTGCTATCACCATCTATGAGGATGATTAGCTCCAGCAATTGCACGAAAAGAGATTTCTAGCATGGCTTATTGACTTTCTAGTTCATCTCTAGCATCAAAGCTTGGTTGAGGTAAATTGTCTACCATAAATAATTGTAGACGTTTACATATGCCCCGGAACAAACTTTTCATCGCAATAGTAACACAACCCTCTTACTCGATGTTCTCGTGCCTATTGATTGGTGATTCATCGAAATGTGGTTTTGGGAACAAAATGGTTGGCTCGATTTCTTTTGTACCTAATTTTTTTCTTTGATTAGCCGAGCAACTCCTATCGTATCCATCAAAGTACAGGGCTGCTTTAATTTTACATCAATTCGAATGTCATCTCGAAGTCCTGCAAAAACAACTAATGAGAAAATTTTTGGGCAGCCCGTCAACTCAGTAGGAAAGCTTTACAAAAGCTTCCTGGTAAGTTGCTATAGTGGAGGTGTGTCGAAGTCGAGTTAGAGCTTCTGATGGGTCTTTATAATCTGTTGGATCAAAATGAAGAAGGACAGCCTTGTTGAACTCATTCTATGTAAGTGGTTCGTGAAATTTCATCAACCAGCGGTGCCACTACAGGGCAATACTTTCTAGATGGAAAGAAGATAGTTGAACTTGTTGGTCAGATGCAATATCTTCAAAATCAAAATAATGTTCTATTTTGTAGACCCAACCAGTTAGGTTATCACTGTTGAACTCTGGAAAGTGGAACTTGAGATGGTGGTGATAAGGGTCATTAGGGTAGTTGGATCATGCGGGATTGGGAGAATTTGAGGTTTCATCAGGGTAAAATGGGTTGACATCAGCTTGGTGAGTATGTGTGGTGTTAGAGATTCTCAAGGCCTATAATTCAGTTAATACAGTGTTTAAAGCAACATTAATTTGGTTGAAATTAGACTCATGTAGAGCTAAGGCTTCGTTCACTTCATTGAGAAATTCCGTATTAGTTTTACAATGAGTGTCCATAGTTAGAACCTATCTCTAATACCATTGATATGGATTAATTTGAATTAAAGAGAAGAATGGAATTGGAAGCAGAAGAATAATAAATGAAAGATAATTAAACAAATAACTCACTACCCTTTTATTGAATACATTCAGTCTATTTATAGCCATCAAAGTGATAACAATAATACTAAAATTAGGCTACAAAATAGGAAAAATAATCAACAAGATTTAACCATTTACACTTATTTACTAACAAACTGAAACAAATCAATAGACTTGGAACGAACTTGACGTAGACCATGTCGCTTCTACTACTTTTGAATCACGGCATTATTTATTACTTGCATGGATTGCATGGTTGCAGAGCCGGTCCTGTATCTAATGGGCCCTGAGGCGAAATATGAAAAGTAGGCCCCCCAGCGACAAAATTCAAAGGTGTATTATGCGACTCATTGCTAACTTAAAAAACTAACATTAAAACAACAACGAAATATATTATAAACCATCAAACCAAAAATTTCAAACAATTAGTTAAATACTATTCTTCTTGCTGTTTTAGAGGCAAAAACATCAATCAAATCTGAATAATTTAGCTGCGCAACCATTTCTTTTTCTATTGATAGCATAGCCAACCCATTTAATCTTTCTTGCGACATAGTTGATCGGAGATAGGTTTTGATCAACTTTAATTTCGAGAAACTTCTTTCTGCAGATGCAACTGTAACCGGTATGGTTAACAAAATTTCGTAAGCAATATAAGCATTTGGAAAACAAACATCCAATGTCTTCAAATATTGTAGCACTTCAATTGCTCTTGTTGCTTCACTTGGTATGTAACACCTCAAGACTTGTAACTCCGAACATAAATCATCCCCACTGATATCCGAACGCCCATTATGTTGAAGATATTTCTCAAGATTCAAGCAAGAGTTCAATAAACTTGAAAAAGTCGCACCTCTTAACCTCTTCAAACTAAACAAAAATCCAAATGTATCATCATATTGTTTAAATTGTTCAAATCGGGTCCTTAGAGAAGATAGAGCTTGATCAATTATAAAAATAAAGTACTCAACTCTAAAAGATTCTTCTGCTGATTGCTTTACCTCATTACTACCGCTTTCATCAAATTGTTTTTTTCTTCGAATTATGCGTTTTTCTGTAAATACAGCTTCAATTCCCATTTCGCTTGCCTTTTTTGTCGCTTCATCTTTGGCAATAGCAAATCCAATCTCTCTGTATTCTTCAAGAAATGAAACAAGTCCTTGCAAGAGGTCAATAGCATGATCAATATCCATGGATTCGGTTTGAAGAAATTTACTCACAATATTAACAGCATGCAACAATCT